>NC_091476.1:177187943-177487943 GCF_036971445.1 Narcine bancroftii
TCCCTTTCCCGTCGTCGAAGCGAAGCCGTGACGAGACGTGATTCCGTTCGCGCCTCAACCTGCAGCCGTGATGCTCACTGGCGAGGTGCGGCACACGCCGGAAAGCAGAGAAGCTGTGGGAGACGGTCGGCGAGTCGGTCAGCGTCTGAGGGGGAAACAGAATGGCCGGGTCGTAAGTATTGAGGCCCCAGGCCCGACCTTTCACCTGCTCCACCTGCATCTGCCGAATGAGGTTCCGTCTTCGTTCCCCTGATGCTGAGGGAGGGGAGATGTTATGGCAGCGACATTCAGCCCAGTGGTTCCCAACCTTTTTCTTTTCACTCACTTCCTCTTTTGAAAAAAACAACATAAAATCAATACGAACAAAAAAAAAGTTTTTATACAATACAAATAATAGTAAATCCCATCTCCCCCCCTCCCCCACCTCACCCCCTTGAGCCAAAAAACACATATCCCATATTTTAAGTTATTTCCAAACCCATATATTCTAAATAAGATGAATTACTGAGTTGGAAAAGGAATTTCAGAAGGTAAGAAAGCAGCATTAACTAAGTTGAAATTACACTACAATACTTTACAAACATATCAATATGAGCATTTAATTCAAAGGTCTAAGCCACGTCATTATGAGTTCAGTGAGAGGGCTCATAACCTATTAGCTTGGCAATTAAAAATGGAACAAATATCGAGAACTATTGATGCTTTTGAAAAGAATTCAAGTTACCTACTAACCTCAGGAAATCAATGACCAATTTTATTCATTTTATCACATATTGTGTACTTCTGAGGGAAATCAGGATGATGGTTCTATTGAATCCTTATTATCTAAGTTAAATTTGCCAGTTTTGGGGGAAGAAGAGGTAAAGTCCAATAACAAACTTTGAGATTAAAGAAGCTATACAAGAGATGCCAAATGGAAAGTCACCAGGTGATGACGGATTTTCAGTGGAATTTTATAAAGTGTTTATAAAGATTTATCTTCTATATTTATGGACGTGCTGCAACAAATAACGGAAGATCAGTCATGACCGGAATCTTGTTTCAAGTGCGATAATTACAGTGATTTCAAAGAAAGATAGAGACCCATTGAATGTAGCTTCACTCACATCCCTCTTTCAGGAATCCCTATGCCATCGGTGCTCTATGATTAGTAAGGGATTGCTTAAGGTGGGATGTGAGTGGGACCTCTGGTTTAGAGCATCTGCTCAATGGGTAACTTATCTTCTTTTCTTTGGCTTGGCTTCGCGGACGAAGATTTATGGAGGGGTATGTCCACGTCTGCTGCAGGCTCGTTGGTGACTGACAAGTCCAATGCGGGACAGGCAGGCACGGTTGCAGCGGTTGCAAGGGAAAATTGGTGGGTTGGGTGTTGGGTTTTTCCTCCTTTGTCTTTTGTCAGTGAGGTGGGCTCTGCGGTCTTCTTCAAAGGAGGTTGCTGCCCGCCGAACTGTGAGGCGCCAAGATGCACGGTTGGAGGCGAGATCAGCCCACTGGCGGTGGTCAGTGGGGCAGGCACCAAGAGATTTCTTTAAGCAGTCCTTGTACCTCTTCTTTGGTGCACCTCTGCCTCGGTGGCCAGTGGAGAGCTCGCCATACAACACGATCTTGGGAAGGCGATTGTCCTCCATTCTGGAGACGTGACCCACCCAGCGCAGTTGGGTCTTCAGCAGCATGGATTCGATGGTTGCGGACTCTGCCGGCTCGAGTACTACGCTGTTGGTGATGAAGTCGCTCCAATGAATGTTGAGGATGGAGCGGAGACAGCGCTGGTGGAAGCGTTCTAGGAGCCGTAGGTGATGCTGGTAGAGGACCCATGATTCGGAGCCGAACAAGTAACTTGTACAATGTTAACTATTGACCCCAGCACCTGTAGACTTCCTTGCTTAGCTTCAATGGGTAACAATTCACTTTTGTATGAAACATGTTAAGTCCCACTTTGGAAAAGATCACGAAATGCAAGGCCATATAATAATTGGAAACTACTAAACAACGGCTGTTGCCGAAAATCTAAAATAAAAATTTTAAATACTGGATCGACTCAACCAGTTATAAATCATTTGTGGAGAGAGAAATAAAGTTAACATTTCTGGCTGATGACCTTATGATCAGAATTAGTCAATACTGAGATGGACTAATAAGGCTCTATTTTTGTTGGTAATTGTTGAATTTGTTATTAAATCTTGAACGCTGTAACTTGCACAGAGGAAAGATGCTGGTACTCACCTTTATGTTGAGTTTCACTAAAACAATGCAAATGGCCAGAGTCATATGAAGATTTAAACAGTGACTCGAAGCTCAGACCAATTGTGCATAATTAATGGAATTGACTTGCAAAGTAGTTTATATAACCTCATTTCAGAACATCGCCAATAAATCCTGAAGACTGTCTATGTTCCTATAATAGGTGATATGAGATTTATTGGATATCTGTTTTGGTGAAAGAGGACTCTACAAGCATTTGATTTACCTTTGTGCAAGTGTAAACCAAATTCATTACACAGAATGCACATAAGATCACAAGACAAAGGAACAGAAGGCGGCCACTATGCCCATCGCTAGTTCCAATTTCCAGCCTTTTCCCCATATCTCTTGATGCCCTCACTAATGAGATACCTGTCTATTTCTTGTTTAAATACTCCCAGTGATCTGGCTTCCACTGCAGTATGCGGCAATGAGTTACACAGATCCACAACCTTCTGGCTCAAGAAGTTCTTCCTAATCTCTGTTTTGTATGGATAACCTCCTATTTTCAGACTATGACGCCCTGTCCTCGATTCACCCACCAAAGGAAACATCTTTCCCACATCCACCCGATCTAAACCTTTCAAAATACGAAATGCCTCTATGAGATCTCCTCTCATTCTCCTATACTACAATGAATACAACCCAAGAGCTGCCAAACGCTCCTCGTACGTTAGCCCTTGCATTCCAAGAATCATCCTATTAAATCTCCTCTGCACCCTCTCCAACAACATCACATCCTTTCTAAGATAGGGGGCCTGAAACTACACACAGTACTCCAAGTAGGGTCTCACCAGTGCCCCATGGAGCCTCATCAATTTTCATTGACTAAAAAAACTATATATATATAATGGAAAATGCAGGCAATACTCAGGAAGTTAGGTAGAAACTATGGGTAACAAAACAGCAAACATTTAAGATATATGTTCTTTCATATAATTTTCATCATGCTTTTTATAAAGCAGTTTTTCAGTTTCTTTTACTCCTGGACATCATATGTAAACAGCATAGAACACTACAGCACAGAAACAAGCTCCTTTGATCTTTCTAGCCTGTGCCTAGTCCCACTGGCCTGCACCCACTCCATACCCCTCCGTACTTCTCCCATCCATGTACTTGTCCAAATTCTTCTTGAATGTTAAAATTGAGCCCATATTCATCACTTCAGCTGGCAATTCATTCCACACTCTCACCATTCTCTGTGTGAAGAAGTTCAACCTCATGTTCTACCTAACCTTTCCCCTTTTATTCTTAACCCATGTCTTCTGGCTTGTATCACACCTATCAGAAAAAAATGATCTCTGTCTATCCCCTAATAATTTTAAATACCTCCATCAAATCTCCACTCATTTTTCTATGCTCCAGGGAATAAGTCCTAACCTGTTTAACCTTTCCCTGGAACTCCATTCCTGAAATCTGGGGAACATCTCAGCACTCTTTCTATCTTACTGATCGTTCTTGTAGTTAGGTGACTAAAACTGCATACAATAATCCAAACTTGGTCTCACCAATGTCTTATACATCTTTAACATAACATCCCATCTCCTGTACTCATTACTTTGATTTTAATATGCAAACCCTCTCTTTACAACCCTATCCACCTGTGACATCATTTTCAGAGAATTATGTATCTGTTTTACCAAATCCCTCTGTTCTTCCACACTCCTTGGTGCCCTGACATTTACCGTGGATGTTCTTTCTTGATTTGTCCTTCCAAAATATAACACCTCACACTTGACTGCATTAAATTCCAACCCACATTTTTCCGACCATTTTATCAGCTGGTCCAAATTCTTCTGCCAGCTTTGAAAACCTTCTTCGCTGTCAATGCCTGCAAACTTGTGGATCCAATTTACCACATTATCATCCATGTCATTGATCTAGGTGACAAACAACAATGGTTCTAGCACAGATCCCTGAAGCACAGGCCTCCAGTCTGAGAAGCAATCATCCACCACTGCCCTCTGGCTTCTTCTATCTAGCCATTGTTGAGTTCAGATCAACAAGATATAAATACCTGACTAACCTCCCTTGTGGGACCTTGTCAAATATCTTATGCAGACAACATCCTCAGCCTTTTCTTCATCAACTTTCCTGGTAATCTCAAAAAACTATAAGATTAGTTAAACATGATCTAGCATGCACAAAGCCATGTTGTCTATCCATAATCAGTCCATAGCTATCCAAACAATAGTATATCCAATCTCTTCGAACAACTTCCAATAATTTACTTACTACTGACATTAGCTTCACTATTCAATACTTTTGAAACTTATTTTTAAACAGCAGAAAATGTGATCTGAACTCCAATCCTTCAGCATCTCACCTGTGGCTAAGGACATTTTAAATATTTCTGCCAGAGCACCTCTAATTTCTACACTAGCCTCCCTCAAAGACTGAGGGAATATCTTATCAGGCCCTGGGGATTTATCCACCTTAATTTGCTTTAAGATAGCATGCACTTCCTTCTCGTTAATTTGTCTTGATTCCATGGCCACATTGCTTGTTTTCTTTACTTCCCATGACTTTGTGCCCATTTTCTGAGTGAATACTAATGAAAACAACACTTAGATCTTCCCCCATCTCTTTTGGCTTCATCAAAAGCCAAACTTCAAGGGGACCAATTTTACCATCCTTTTGCTCTTAATATACCTGTAGAAAGACTTAAGACTTACCTTCACATTGTCCACCAAAGCAACCTCATGTCTTCTTTTGGCCTTCCCGTTTTCATTCTTGAGGTTTTTCTTGCATTTTTGATACTACTCAAGTCCTTAATTTGCTCCATGTTCTTCTGATCCAGATCCTCAATATCCCTTGAAAACCAAAGTTCCCTATACCTGATAACCTTGCCTTTAATACTGACAGGAATATTTAAACTCTGTACTCTCAAAATTGCAGCTTTGAAGGTATTTAACTTACCGCGCACATCTTTGCCCAAAACCAATTTATCCCAATCCACGCATTCTAGATCCTTTCTCATTTCATCAAAATTAGTCTTCCTCCAATTTAGAATCGCAACCTGAGGCTCAGACCTATCCTTCTCCATAATTAACTTGAAACCAATGGCATTATGATCACAATATCCAAAGATACCCCTATACCTGTCCTGTCTCATTTCCAAAAAGGAGTTCAGTATTTGTCTTGGGTAAACTTATACCTCTCATTTTGTTCATTTTAGATTGGTCACAGTGTTTGAGCTACCGAAAGAAAATAGACACACACACCGAGAGCAGTTCAGTTTATACAAATGTTTATTACTAATTCAAAAGCTGATTTCACACTACAATATGCAAGCCCTTCCCAACTATACTTATCAACGCTTGGACTGGTCCCAACTGCCGAAGCGAGGCAACGACTGCACACTTGTAGTAGGTTGTCAGGGCGCTGGTAGCAGCTTCTCCACCTCCCCCGACCGGGACGTTGCTCGGACTCTGGCTGTTCTTCCTTCTTGACAAGGGGTGTTCCCACCCCTCGGAGAATCTAAACTTCAGCAGCAGGACCACAGGCTTATATACCCCAAAAACAATTAATCATGCGCCTACTCCTAATATTTGTCAGTCAAAATCAAAACTGAACATTACATTCTACAATTTAGAAGATTAATTATTATGGAACCAGGATGTTATAATTTCCTGGTTTATCTCGTAGATACAAAGACTTATTAAAACTTCTCGAGCAAGACAGGTTGTGACCAATTTGTCAATTTCAGAGTGTTGCATTTGACAACTGCTTTCCCTGGGCCTCACAGTGGAATTCCACTTCAAAGTGTATCTTCAGATAAGTCCCCATGGCTGAGTTTAATTACATCTGCTAGTTCTGAAAGTAAGGTGACCTGTGTGTGGACCCAGTGTCGTCAGTTCCACATAAGCAAAAAGCATCTGGGTACATGGTTTTAATCCTCCATTACAGTATTGCACTCTTCTCTCTCATTGGTACCTCTACATATTGATTTAGAAAACTTTCCTGAATAAATTTGACTAATTTTAAGCTACCCAGACATTTTACAGTATGGAATAAGTGGAAAATTAAAATCTCCCACTATTACAACTTATGTTTCCTGCAGCTGTCTACTATTGCTCTACAGATTTGCACCTCCAATTCTCTTTGACTATTGGGTGATCTTTATACAAACCCATGAGTGTGGTCATACCTTTCCGATTCCTCAGTTCCACCCGTATAACCTTAGTAGACGAGCCCTCTGGTCTGTCCTGCCTAAGCACAGCTGTGATAACTTTCAATATTTTTTCAAACCTAATCACTAAATGGAACTCTGTATATAGTACATGAAGTGAAACATAAAAGTCTGCAAATGCTGTGAATGTACTTAAAACACATGGAAATGCTGGAGGAACTCAGTCAGTTTAACAGCATCTATAGGAAACCCACCAACAAACTCCCAGAGCTCCTTCGACTACACCTCATCACACCCTGCTTCTGTAAGGTTTCCATTCCCTTCTCTCAATTCCTCAGTTTCCATTACATCTGCTCCCAGGATAAAGTTTCCTCATGCCTGGTCAACAGAGATATCCCCCTTCTTCAAACAATATGGCTTTCCCTCTCCTACCATCAACTCAACCCTCACCCATTTATCATCCATTACCCACACATCTGACCTGGGCCCCTCTGTTCCCGTGTGCAAAATAGGACAGGATTCCCCATGTCCCCATCTACCACCCCACTAGCTTCTCCGTGCCCAACCTATGATCCTCTACCATTTCCACCACCTACTTTTCCTAGAACTTGATTCATTTTTCCATCACATGAAGTTGAATCATCTGTGCATGTGTCAAGAAATAAGAGTTTTAAAAGATGATGTTTATTCATTTCAAGTAAATTCCTTGAGAATAAATGTTATTCTGTACCTCAAACATTTGGGTTTTCATTGTGAATTCCGTAGCAGAAACTTTCCATTACCTGAATAGCTGTAATGTACAGATTGCCTGTGTCTTGTATCGAAGTGACTGAGAATTGGTATATCAGATACAGGATGAAAAGGCTTTAAAAGAAGAAATTAGAGTTATCTCTGAGGTAATGTCTTTCTTTTATAAAAGATATAAGATGGAAGGAAATGCTCTGCATCCTGCAAAGCATACTTTTATAATAATAATGCATTTATTGTCATATACATTGTACATATGCACCAAAAGTCTTACTAAGGCCAAACAAGTACTTATTGTAGAAAAATTACAGTAAAACAAATAATAAATACAAAGACATGTAGTTAATAAATATTAACATGTTGATGATAAGGAGGAAGTCCTGGATCTTCTGAAAAAAATTGGATTGATAGGACCCTGGGATTGGATGAGATATATCCCAGTTTACTACAGAAAGTAAGGGAAGAGAACTTTGAATCCTCCTTGGTCACAGGGGAGGTACCAGAGATTGGAGAATAGATGTTGTAGTCCCCTTATTTTAAAAAGATTATAGTGTGGCAACCCACTTACCAGCAAACAAACCAGGTCCCGAAATGGCAGACGTGCAGTGGAAACGCAGGACATTGACCTGCATCCAACACAGCTGATGACATCATTGACGATGTCGTATCCTGTACATGTGACAGAAGCAGTGGTGATTATAAGCCCAGCATGCAAGCCTGGAGGTGTCATTCTTGCACTAGACTCCACAGTGTGTACATTGACTTCCCCGTGTATACATCAACTCGACAACATGTACAGCGATTCCACAATGTGTATACCGATGTCTATAGTAGCTTTACTACAACAGGGAAAATCCAGTGAATCTTAAATCAGTGGTGGGCAAACTATTAGAGAGGATTCTTCAGGACATGTAAAAACACAAAAAGCTGGAGAAACTCAGCAGGTCAAACATTGTCCTTTATATTTTTTTCTTTTTTCTTTCTTTGGCTTGGCTTCGCGGACGAAGATTTATGGAGGGGGTAAAAAGTCCACGTCAGCTGCAGGCTCGTTTGTGGCTGACAAGTCCGATGCGGGACAGGCAGACACGATTGCAGCGGTTGCAAGGGAAAATTGGTTGGTTGGGGTTGGGTGTTGGGTTTTTCCTCCTTTGCCTTTTGTCAGTGAGGTGGGCTCTGCGGTCTTCTTCAAAGGAGGTTGCTGCCCGCCAAACTGTGAGGCGCCAAGATGCACGGTTTGAGGCGTTATCAGCCCACTGGCGGTGGTCAATGTGGCAGGCACCAAGAGATTTCTTTAGGCAGTCCTTGTACCTTTTCTTTGGTGCACCTCTGTCACGGTGGCCAGTGGAGAGCTCGCCATATAACACGATCTTGGGAAGGCGATGGTCCTCCATTCTGGAGACGTGACCCATCCAGCGCAGCTGGATCTTCAGCAGCGTGGACTCGATGCTGTCGACCTCTGCCATCTCGAGTACTTCGACGTTAGGGGTGTAAGCGCTCCAATGGATGTTGAGGATGGAGCGGAGACAACGCTGGTGGAAGCGTTCTAGGAGCCGTAGGTGGTGCCGGTAGAGGACCCATGATTCGGAGCCGAACAGGAGTGCTATACCTTTATATAGCAAAGGTAAAAATACATAACCAACGTCTCGGGCTTGAGCACTTCATCAAGATATGAGAGAATGTCGGCAGGCATCTGAACAAAAGATGGGGGGGAAGAGGAGTGGCAAAGGCAGGAGAAGGGAGGGAGAGAACAGCAGTGATCTGGGGAGATGGGGTGGGTAGTGGGGGAAAGGAGGGGAGAACTGGAAAGACTGGAAAGGGGGAGGGGAAAGAAAAGGTGATCAAGTTTAGCAGAAAGGAGAGAGTCAATGTTAATCCCATTTGGCTGGAGAGTGCCCAAACAGAAAATAAGCTGTTGTTCCTCCAATCTGTGGGTGATCAGGGTGGGATAGTACACAAGGCCATGGATAGACATGTGAGTGTGGGAGTGTGACTCAGAATTGAAATGGTTGGCTACTGGGTGGTCTCTGTTGTAGCGGATGGAGTAGAGGCGCTGAGCAAAGTGATCTCCCAATCTGTGACCTGTCTCTCATATAGAAAAGTCCACAAAGGGTGCACTGGATACAGTATATCAGTCCTGTGGATATACGTGAAGTATTTCTTAATTTAAAAGGCCTTTTGGGGACCCCAAACTGTGATTGGGAGGAGGTGTGTGCGCAAATGTAGCACCTCCTGCAGCCACAGGGGAAGGTGCTGGGGGGGCGGGTAGGGGGGGTGGAAATGATAAGTGGGGAGGATGAGTGCACAAGGGAATCATGGAGGAACCTGTCCCTATGGAAACCTGTGAGTGGAGGAGAAGGAAAAATATGTTGGTGGGATCCTGTAGTAAGTGCCAGAAATTCCAGTGAATGATGTGTTGGATGCGGAGGCTAGTGGAGTGGTAGGTGAGGATGAGGGCGATTCTATATTTTTTGCACACGAGCAGATGAGCGGGAAATGGAGGAGATACGGGTGAGGGTTAAGTTGATAGTAGTAGAGGGGAAGCCATGTTTGAGGAAGAAGGCAGACATTCGGAAGATCTAGACTGGAAGACCTCATCTTGGGAACAGATGTGGCAGAGACAGAGAAATTGAGAGAAGAGGATGGAATCCTTGCAGGGGACAGGGTAGATGAACCAGGTGAGTTTGAGACAGTGGTGGAAGATTTGTCAGGTCATGATTTATGAGCATTTTGAGAAGCATAGTCTTTGCAGGGATAGTCAGCTTGCTTTCTAGGAGGCATGTCATGCCTCATGAACCTAATAGAATTTTTAGAGGAAGTGAGAAAATAATTTGATGAAGACAGGGTGGAAGGTGTTGTGTACATGGATTATCATAAACCATTTGACAAGGTCTCCCAAGGTAGACTCATTCAGAATGTAATGAGACATGAGATCCATGGAATCTTGGCTGTGTGGATACAGAATTGCCTTGCCTGCAGAAAGCAGAGGGTATTATTAGATGAAACATGTTCTTCCTGGAATTCAATAACTAGAGGAGTTCCGCAGGGATCTGTTTTGGAACCTCTAACTTTGTGATTTTTATAAATGTCCTTGACAAAGAAGTTGAAGTAAGATTACGGATGACATGAAGGTTGAAGGTGTTGCGGAAAGTGTAGAAATTTGTTTAGGTTACAGCAGAATGCAGAGTTGAGCAGAGGAGTAGCAGATGGAGTTCGTTATATACATTAATGATCTAGATGATGGGGTGGTGAATTGGATTAGTAAATATGCAGACGATACTAAGATAGGTGGAATAGTGGATAATGAAGAAGGTTTTCAAGGATTGCAGAGGGATTTGGGCTGCTTAGAAAAGTGGGCTGAAAAATGGCAGATGGAATTTAATGCTGATAAGTGTGAGGTGCTTCATTTTGGTAAGAAGAATCAGAACAGGACATACGTGGTAAATGGGAGAGCATTGAGGAATACAGAAGAGCAGAAAGATTTAGGAGTAACGGTACATCGTTCCCTGAAGGTAGAAACTCACGTGAATAGGGTGGTGAAGAAGGCTTTTAGTATGCTGGCCTTTATCAATCATTGCATGGAATATAGGAGTTGGGAGGTGATGTTGAGATTGTATAAGACGTTGGTGCGGCCTAATTTGGAGTTCTGTGTGCAGTTCTGGTCGCCTAATTAGAGGAAGGATATAAACAGAGTGGAGAGAGTGCAGAGAAGGTTGACCAGAATGTTACCTGGGTTTAAGCATCTAGAGTATAGGGAGAGATTGGACAGGTTAGGTCTTTATTCTTTGGAGCGTAGAAGGTTGAGAGTGGATTTGATAGAAGTATTTAAGATTATGAAAGGGATAGACAGAGTGGATGTGGATAGACTATTTCCGTTAAGAGGAGGAAAGATTAAAACAAGAGGACATGAGTTAAGAATTAAGGGGCAGAGGTTTAGAGGTAACATGAGGGGGAACTTCTTGACTCAGAGAGTGGTAGCCATGTGGAATGATCTTCCGGGAGAAATAGTGGCGGCGGAGTCAATTGTATTATTTAAGAAAAGGTTGGACAGGTATATGGATGAGAAGAAGATGGAGGGTTATGGGCATTGTGCAGGGAGGTGGGACTAGAGTGGGGTATTTGGTTCGGTGCGGACTAGAAGGGCCTAATGGCCTGTTTCCGTGCTGTAATTGTTATGTTATATGTTATGTTAATTTGGATAAGTGTCAAGTGATGCATTTTGAAAGGTCAGACTTGAGGATTCTTAAGACTGTGGAAGAATAGCTGGACCTTTGGGTCCAATCCATGGATCTCTCAATCTTGATGAGCAGGTTGATAAGGTAGTGAAGAAGGCCTCTGGTATGCTGGCCTTAGTTGTGGGATTGAGTTCAAGAACTTTAAACTTAAATTTCATTTTTAAATTTGAATTTAGACATTCACCATGATAAAAGGCCCTTCAAGCCCACAAGCCCGAGCCACCCAATTACACCCAATTAACCGACAACCCCCGTATATTTTGAAGGGTTGGGAGGAAACTGGAGAACCTGGAGGAAACTCAAGCAGTCACAGGGAGAATGTGCACAAGTCATTACAGACAGCGCCAAGCTGTGAGACAATGTTGCAGCTCTATTAAACTCTGGTTAGACCACACTTGGAATATTGTGTTCAATTCTGGTTGCCTATTACAGGAAGGATGAGGAATCTATGGACATGTTGCTAAGATTGGAATATGTGTTGTGACAGAGTATATTGAGGTGTTTGGAGGATAAATTGGAAAAGGTTTGTTTGAACAGGTCACACACAAACAGTTTAAAATACAGAATTTTTGCAGGAGCTTTTGCTAGCATACTCATACTCATGATGGACTGTTTGAAAGGGCAACACATGTAACAACAGGCAGTAACAACTTTGTCTGGAAAAGAACTTACTGTCTGGAAGGTCATGTGATCTTTGCAGGCAGAGAGCAGAAGAAAGGAGGCTTTGCTCTCAGAGGAGGGGGTGAGAAAGAGAGAGAGGAGAGACAAAGACATCAGTTCCAGAGGGACAAGATGGCAAGCTTTGGAAGACAGCCTGGTCAAAGGAGAGGACTGGCTATCCGGTGTTTCCCGAGGAATATGAGAAACAGAAAGGAACTCTTGTGTTGACCTGAAACAAGAAAAAAATCTCTGAAAACCAACAAGAACCCTTCTGAGTGGTAACCATTTACCTGTTAAGCACCAAAGCCTGGTGAACTTTATTAATGTTAACTTCTGTGCACAATATAAAAATTGCAACCAGTGAAATTGGACTGTGAACCAAAGAACTTTGCTGAACTTACACACACTACACACATGTGTGCTTAGAATTAGAAGTGGGTTAAGTAGGTTAAGTGAGTCAATAGAGATAAGTTAAAGTTTGATTCTATTTTCATGTTCAAAGATAATTAAAAGCAACTTTTGTTTAAATAACTCTTTGTTGTTGTGCATATCTATAATTGCTGGGTTTTGGGGTTCTCTGGACTCATTACAGGGTCTTCTGAGGCAAGGTTAACAGAGCTAGGGTGTTTCTCTTTCGAGTAAAGAAGGATGAGAAGTGACAATAGAGGCCTACAAGATTATGAGTGGCATATAGATAAAATGGACAGCCAGCATCTTTTTCCCAGAATAACAATAGCAAATACCACAGGACATCTGTTTAAGGTGAGGGGAAGAAAAGCTTAGCAGAGATGTCAGGTATGTCTTTTTTACACAGAGTGTAGTGGATGCCTGGAATGCATTCCAGAGGTAATGGTGGAGGTTGGTGCAATAGGGACATTTAAGAGATACTTATATGATTGCAAGTAACATAGACAGTGTAGGGTAGGGAAGATTTACATTGTTGATTAGATTTATATAGGTCAGTAGAACATCGTGGGACAAAGGGCCTGTAATTTTCTATGCTCTGTTATGCATGGAGAAGAAAAGTGCAATAGTTTGTGATTCATGTTACAGAGGGAGGTTCAATAACCTGATAGCTGTAAGAAAGCAACTTTTTTTTTTTGATTATTTTATTTTGGTTTTCAAACATATATCAAATATACATCTTTTACATAAATATAGTAAAATACTCTATATGCCGCTTATATATAGAATAAAAATCCTTGAAAAATACAAATTTTCATAAATATTTGTTACAAAAATCAACCAAAAAAATAAAATTTCCAAGCAATAAACATTCAAGCCCCCTGCTACCCCCTTCTCCTTAACTTAAACAAGATAAATGGATTCAGGGTCTTTCCATCCACCGCCGGAGCTTACAGTCTATTTTACTAAAAAAAAATTAAAATCGAGAGAAGATCATAAATTTACAATAGCAGTATTATACTTGTGCACCAATATAATTCAAATACAGTTGCCAGGTCTTGAGGAATGTATCATGTTTGTTTCACAAATTATAAGTGCTTTTCCATAGGGACACAACTGTCCATTTCTGATATCCTTCTTGCCAAAGAGATGGGTGTATTTGACTTCCATGTGACTGCCACACATTTCTTGGCTATCACCAGTGCAATCTTAGTAAATTATATTTGATACTCTATATGATTACTAACATCTGTAAAATTCCCCAATAAATATAATTCCAGGATACCAGGAAAATTAAATTAAGTAATCTTTTGACACTTTTTGCCAGAAAGAATTGACCTTGAATGAAGAAATGTTCCTTCCTCTATTTCGCATTGAAAGCATCTGTCTGATGATAGTTTTTGTTTTGATTTGTGCAAACTTTGCGGAGTCAAATATTGATGCAAAAACTTATATTGCACCAAACCATACCTCGCATTGATAATCCAAGTTACCCCATCTTTACACCATTCAGCCCAAGATTGTTCCAATATGTTCTCTGCTAGATCTGCTTTGCACCTTTCTCTTGACTTCTTCCCATCCATTTGCAGGGCATAATATATTCAAGTAATAAATTTAGGTTCTCTACCCATCCATAATGTATGCTCCAATTGACTCACTCCCAGAGAAGTCATATAATTTCCCCAAGTTTCTGTTGGGGAAACATTTAAAACATTCATATTCATGATTTGTTAATGGTAAAGTTTCACTTTTATTCATATTTATCTTATATCCTGATACTCTTCCATATTTTGTTAAAATTTCCTTCAGTTTTTCCATTGAACTTTCGGGTTCAGACATATATAACAGTATATTATCGGCAAACAAACTAATTTTGTTTTGGATTTGCCTGACCTCGAAGCCTTTAATTTCAGGATCAGCCCTAATCATTTCTGCTAGAGGTTCTATCGCCATAACAAATAATGCTGGAGAGAAGGGACAGCCTTGCCCACTTGATCAACTCAACAGGAACATTACTGATGTTTGACTATTGGTTATTATTTTTGCTTGTGGTTTTTGATATTAATGCCCTAATCCAGTTAATAAATCCTCATCCTTTACCTAACTTTTTCAATTAAAAAAAAGCCATTTGAGTCTATTGAATGATTTTTCTGCATCTAGAGATACTACTACATTGGGGTCCTTCCTTGATTGAGCTAAATGTATTATGTTAAATAACCCATGCCAGGTTATTTGATGCTTGTCTACCCTTAAAAAATCCCACTTGATCTTTATGTATTAATTAGGTAAATACTGTCCCAGCCTATTCACAAGTGCTTTTGCTATTATTTTGTAGTCTGCATTTAAAAGAGATATCAGTCGGTTAAAAAATTTTCAGAGAGTCTCTTTGGCAGTACAGTAATTATTGCCATTGAGAAGGAATCCAATAATGTCTGGGTTTCTACTCACTCTATTACATTCATGAATAAAGGCATTAGTAAATCTTAAAATTCATTATAAAGCTCAGCCAGGAATCCATCCTTACCTGGAGCTTTGTTAGCCTGAAGAGTTCTTAATGCTTTTTCAATTTCCTCCCTAGTAAAATGTAAATCTAATTCCTGTCCTCATCATTCAACCAGGAATTCCACACCATCCAGGCATTTCTCAATTTCAGCCTCGTCTCCCGCCGAATCAGATTTGTTTAAATATTTCATTTATCTCTTTCTGATTATATGTAACTGCATTGTTTTCCTTCCGTATAACATTTATTCTTCCGCCTTCACTTGCTATGCCAGTACTTTATGTGCCCTTTCTCCTAATTCATAGTATTTCTGTTTTGTGTTTAATATTGTCTTCTCTACTCTATATGTTTGCAAAGTATTGTATTGAATTTTCTTATTTTCCATTATTCTATATATATATATATATATATGCTGTTCCCCTGTCCGCTGATATTCTTTATCTCATTCCCTTATTTCTTTCTCCAGCTTATTTATATCTGCATTAAATTCTCTTTTGATCTTAATTTGTAAATGAAATGATTTGTCCTCTTAAGTATGCCTTTAATGTATCCCATATTAAAAAACTATTATCTGTCGATCCCAAATTTGTTTCACAAAAAAAATCAATCTCCCGTCTTATAAATTGTCTTATAAAGTTTTCAATTTTTACTACTCTGTCCTTCAAACTCGATGATAATAAAGACAAGTCTATTCTAGTATGTGAATCATATTTTTTGAATAAAATGAGTAATCTCTTTCCTTAGGATTGGACTACATCCACACATTAATCAAATTTAAGTCTTTAATATCCGAAAGAGTTAACTTAGCTGCCTTAGCTCATGTTACTGTTTTTGTTGATTTATTAAGAATTAGATTCAAACAAAAATTAAAGTTGCCACCAATCAATATATTTTGCCTTCCCTCTGCCACTCGAGAAACACTTCCTTCATGAAGGCCTCATGATCATAATTTGGAACTTATATAGTCATCAACATCCAAGATTCTAAATAAAATTTTCTGTTTATCATTACATATCTACTTTCTTGGTCCAAATAAATATTTTTATTGATTAGATTTGCCACTCTCACTATTTTTGAATTAAATAATGAAGAAAAGACTCCACCCCACCCCCATAACCATTTAAATTTGCCGTGTTCTGCTTTAATAAGATGTGTTTCTTGGAGAAATACCACGTCAGCTTTTATCTTTTTTGAATATCTAAGTATTCTTTTCCTTTTGACTGTACCATTAAAACCATTAACATTAAAACATAAACTTCAGTGTCTTATCCATAGTAACATTATAAATTCTGTCCAGATAAATAAATATGTAAACAGTTTCATGATCTGTATCTTCACCCTAAAAATTATGCAACATCCGCTCCAAAGGTAACGTAGATAGGAAGTCCCTGAGGCCCAATGAAAAAACCCCGCGAAAGCTCAGGGATGAGGAAGAAGAAGAAGAACCCCACCCTAAAATACCAGCTTGAAAACTAAGCTCCCATACTGATGCCATTATTCCCCCCCTCCCGTTAAGCCAGAGTTGCACCTTACTGTTACCTTCAGTACCTTCTTTCCACTCTCCGAGCTTCCTGAGATAGGATGAAACTTTAACATTTCTTAATAAAATTAAGACAACCTTCAAATTGTCTTACTTACACCAGTCTTTTCACAGTCAACCTTTCTCGTGTCTATCTTCCTTTTCTTGCTCCTCTTTATAGTTGTTGAATAAACTCTTCCACCTCTTCTTTCGATTTGAAATATCTTCTATTACCTTCTGAGATATCCACTCTCAACATTGCTGGGTACAAAGTCACGTACTTAAAGTTCTTTTCATGGAGCTGCCTCTCGACCACATCAAACTCTCTTCACTGAATTACCGTATTGCTGAAGTTCTGAAAAAACATGATCTCTACATTGTCCCACTTTATTGAGGAACATGAATTCTGTGTATTTTCATAAGAAACTCTCAGGATCACCTCTCTATCCTTGAATCTCAGCATTCTCACCAAAACCGGTTGAGGGCAGGCTTCACCCATTCTCCTCGGTCCAATTGTTCGGTGAGCAGGTTCAATATAGACTCATTCACCAACTTCTTTGGTGTAAAGGACTGGAGGAATTCAAGTCTGAAGAATTTCACAGCATCTCTGCCTTCTTCACCTTCTCTCAGGCCAACTATACTCAAATTGTTCCTCCGACTGACATTTTCCATGTGATCCAGTTTGTCCAGAAGAAGTTGTGTATATCTGTTGCCCATTTTTTGGCTTGCATTTTCAATTCTTCAATTTGTTTGTCACGTTTGCTGAGATCTCTCTCAGTGCTATCCATTCTTTCAGTTAAGTCACTAATGACTTCACCCACCTCTTTCACTGAAGTGGTAAGCAATCTCTATTTGTCAAATATTTGTCAAATATTAACCTAGATCTCTGAATTCCTACAACAGAGTTTCCAGTTCTAGTGTTCATTGGGAAGAAGAGGCACCTCTACCCATGCTGTCCATTGGAGCAGCTAGAGCTTTTTCCATCGTTGATTTTGTTTTTTTTTCCATGCGATCTTCCAGTCATCCTTCGACAGTTTTCTTCAGAAGATATATCCACACTTTTTCTAGTCAAAAAAAGTCTACCAAAACCACTTTTTGGTCATCTTTTGGTAACTTTTCTCGGAGAGCTCAGAGAAGCATGTCTCCTCAGCCACCCAGCATGGCCATGCTCCCTGTCAGAAAGCAACCTTTGTTGAACTGAGAAATACAAGTTTTAAGGCTTCTGTACTTTCTATCCAAAAGTAACAGTAAGAAGAAGTTGTGACCAGGGTGATGGAGGTTTATTTATGACGTTGGGTGCCTTCTTTCTTGAAACCACGTAAGCATTTGAAGAGGACAGACGAGGATTGTGAAAATCAAATTGACTATTGTCAGCGTACATTTTGAAGTTGGGCTTGTATTTGTGAATGATACAATGAGTGATACATGTAGATGTACATGCAGAATCACTAGAACTGTGAAGCAGCATCTCATCAGTTGTGTTTCACCATTCAATGCCATTTGTTTGAATAGTTTAGTTACCAATTATCATCTTGGGTATTGCCCTGGCACTTTAACATTAGGCTAATACACTATAATGATCATGGACATTCTAGATCATAATTATTTGGAACATTCAAACACAAGCACACAAGTTAGGAGTGATAGTCAATCACTTACCTTTCAATCCTTCAGCCCCATTTGATAAGATCGCAGCTAATCTGATCTCAACCTCAAATCTGCATTGCTTTTTATCTGCTGTAAACTTCCAAATCCTTGCTTATCAAGTATTTAACTACTTTTGCTTGAAAAATATTCAGTAAACTCTAGAACGAGGTTCTTCCTCAGGAGGAAATATTTTCTGAGAGCCCTCAGAATCTTACATATTTCAATTCATTCACCTTTGATTCTTCTAAACTCCAGATCATCTACCTAGACACTAGTTCAGTAAAATCCAGCATCTCCAAAGTAGTGCCATTTCTCTCTCCATATCTGTAACTGCTCTATATCCATTCATATTCTGTGATAGCTCTCTAACACTGACTTCAGTTCCACCAATCTTTGAGTCAACTGTAAATTCACTCACCCACCCACCTTTTTGTCCAAGTCTTTTATACCTTCTTCTGGCTATCCATCCCATAGGATGATGATGGTTCCTTTCAGTCAGTTTGTGGGGCTTGATATGACTCCTCAGAAAGGAACAGCATGTGCATGAATGGATTTAGTTAAGTAGGGGTTGCACAAGTCCAGACTAACCCTCTCAAAATCCCATTCTGGATTTATATATACATACAACAGAGGTCCCAACACCAATCCCTGCATCACTGGGCATGGAGCTTCATATCAAAACTATCAATTCTCCATGGATCCCATTTATCTATACCTTCTTGATCAGCCTACCATGAGACACCCTGTCAAATACCTTACTAAAGTCCATGTAGACAATGTCCATTGCCCTCATCTCATCATCCACCTTTGCCACCTCCTTAAGAAACTCAAATTTGTAAAATATGACCTCCCTGCAGGAAGCAATGTTGACTATCATTAATCTGACCATGTCTTTCCAAATATGCATAATTTCCCCACATTGCTCTCACTACCCTCCATGACTTTCTTGGTGAACAACAAGGCAAAGTACTAATTTAGTATCTCACCCAATTCCTCTGATTCCATGCATAGGTTCTCTACTTTGTCCTTGAGTGTCTCTCCTTATCTTTTCTCTAGTCATAGAATATAGAACAATAAACACAGTACAGGCTGTTCAGCCCTCAATCTTGTGCTGACACATACATGCATTCCTAAGAAAATACTAAACCCACCCTATCCCATAACCTTCTATTTTTATTTCATCCATGTGTCTGTCTAAGAGTCTCTTAAATGCCCCCTATGTTTTAGCTTCCGGGCATCAACTCTCTGTGTAAAAAAGCTTACCCCAATATCTCCACTAAATTTCCCTCCCTTAACTTTGTACAGATGCTCTCTGGGGTTTTTCCAGTCCTGCCCTAGGAAATAAGTGCTGGCTGTCCACCATATCTATGCATCTCATAATCTTGTAGACCTCTATCAAGTCTCCTATCATCCTTCTATTCTCCAAAGAGA
Organism: Narcine bancroftii; assembly: GCF_036971445.1. Lineage (NCBI taxonomy): Eukaryota > Metazoa > Chordata > Chondrichthyes > Torpediniformes > Narcinidae > Narcine > Narcine bancroftii. Next base: position 177,207,458 of record NC_091476.1, read on the forward strand.
AAAGTTCAAGCTCTGTTAACCTTGCCTCATAAAACTTGCTTCCCAATCCAGATAACATCCTGGTAAATCTCCTCTACACCCTCTCCATAGCTTCCACATCCTTCCTATAATTAGATGACCAGAACTGAACACAATACTCTTAAGTGTGGTCTTACCAAAGATAGAGTTGTAACTTGACTTCTATACTACTGAACTCAGGAATCTTATGCCAGTGATGTGTAAACTAATGGAGAGGATTCTCCATATGGACGAAATAAAAATAGAGGAAAGGGTATATGGGTCAGCATAACATCAAAGGCCAAAGGGCCTGTCCTGTGCAGTATTGTTCAATGTTCTATGTTTAATCCCAATTGCTTACAATTGGCCCATACCCTTCTAATCCTCTAAATTTGTGTACTTAACTATGTGTTTCTTGAAGGAATCTAACATACCTTCTTCTACCACTTAGCTTGGCAGACCGTTCTATATGTCTACCAACCTCTGAGTGAAGAACTATTCCCTCATGTCCCTTCTAAATCCTACCCCTCTCACTTTATAGTGGTGTCTTTCATCATAGATTCTCCTATTATGGGAAAGAGACTGTTACTATTCGCCTTATCTAAACCCCCTCATGATTTTATAGACCTCAATAAGATCCCCTCTCAACCTAATTTTTACACTCTCTCACAATAATTCAACTTCCCTAATCCTGGCAATAACTTTGCAAACCACTTCTATATCCTTTCCAACATTATAATATCCTTCCTATAACTAGATAACCAAAACTGCACACAATATTCCAAGTGAGGCATCACTAACATCCTCTATAGCTTCAAAATTATGTTCAAACACTTATGAAGGAAATAAAAGAAAGATGCCCAAATGCTCTCTTCACTTGTCTGTTTTCCTATGCTGACATCTTTAAAGAACTTAGTACCTCCAACCCCAGGTCTCCATAAGACTTTTTAGGGTACTGCTGTTAACCAAGAAAGTCTTGCCCTGGTTTGATTTACCCAAATGCAGAACCTCACACTTCTCCAAATTAAACACCATTTGCCATTCCTTAGCCCAATTCCCAATCTGAACTGGACACTGTTATAAACTCAGGTAGCCTTATTCACTGTCTCCTGTAAGCGCATTTTTTAATGTTATCTGCAAACTTACTCACCTTGCCAGAAATGTCTTTGTTTAAATTATTTATGTACATAAAAAAAGTGAGGGTCCTAGTGACCTGAGGCACTCCACTGGTCAAAGTTCAGATTTATTGTCAGAATATAAATATATGTGTGTGTGTGTGTGTGTGTGTGTGTGTGTGTGTGTGTGTGTGTGTGTGTGTGTGTGTGTGTGTGTGTGTGTGTGTATACATATATATATATATACACCCTGGGATTTTTTTTTCTGCAGTACAGGCAGAATTTCTACTGATTAGTAGTGCAAAAAAATCTGAATTCAAGAAACAATATGTGGAAGAGGAAGTCACGTGGCCGGTCGGGTTGAACCAGCCCTCTCCAGAAAAAAAGTAAAAAAGTATGGAAAAGATAGAGTTCAACGAATACAAAGCTCAAGAAATAGAAGATAAAGTTACAGAGAAGAACAAGAAGATGGCACCCAAGAAAGAGAAAGGGAAAAAAAGAAGAAAAATCACAGGAGAAGAAAGAAGAAGGCCTTACCTGCACAAAGGAGCACGGAGCTGCGGTGGTGAAGAGCGGCTGGTCTCTGAGGTTGCTGAGTGCCCTGCGAAGTCGTGACCTCCCGACTGGTGGACTTCAAAAATGGCTCTCAGAGCCAAACAAAAGTGCGCAACTGCGAAATCAAAGGAAAAAGTGAACACCGGCAGGAGGGTTCTCAGTCGAGGAGCAGGCAGTTACAACACAGCCAGCTGAGGGATGCCTGGCATCAGGGCACTCAGCTGGAGGATCAAAAGAACAGCAAAGAAAGGATCAAGGAGCTGGAAGAAGAAGAATGGCAGCAGGGTGACCGGCAACAAGAGAATCAACAGCAGGAGGCCCGACAGACAGACAGCCCGAGAAAGGAAAACAAACAGCAAGAGGCCCGACAAAGACATAGAAGTAATTCATCAGGAAAAACAGAAGAGACACAGATACAAAGAAGAGAATAAAAAGACACAAACACAGGTACAGAAGAAGAGGAAGAAGACCATGATTTTCACAGGGCAATAGAAGGTAAAACAGATGGACAGAATATAGCTAAAACCTTTTTTGCAGAACAAATGAGATCATTAAAAGAATGGTTATCATTAGAATTTAGTGCAATTAAAAGAAAAATGAAAAGAGCAGGAGATAAAATGCAAAGTTTAGAACTGGTCATGACAGAAAAAGAGAAAAATTGGAAGAAAGTGACAAAAAAATTAAAGGGGCACAAGAGTTGTTATCTCAGAAAATTGATATTTTGGGAAACTATAGTAGGCGAAAATAGTGGGCCTGAAGGAGGATGAAGAAGGCGCAGACATGAAGCAATTTATAAAAGGATGGATCCCGAAGGTTTTGGGAATGGCAAAATTGCATGAAGAAATGGAAATAGATAGGGCACACAGAGCACTATAATACCAAAACTGCAGACACTTCAAAAACCAAGATCAATCTTAGTAAAATTTTTAAGATATATGACAAGAGGAAATATACTGGAGCGGGCAAGGAACAAAGTTAGAAAAGATAATATAAGAGACAAAAAATGTTTTTTTTACCCAGACATAAATTTTGAACTCAAAGAAGAGCAAGGAATTTAATACATCAAAATTGATTTTATGGGAAAAAAGGTTATAAATTCATGTTAAGACATCCAGCTGTACTTAAAATATTTATACCCAGGGAGCAAAACAGACTGTTTTTGGATCCGGAGGAAGTACAAGAATTCGCAGAACGTTTGCTGGATAGAAGAAGAGATGAAGAGATGTAACAAGAAAGAAGACCAGCAATAAAGTGTATATAAAAGATGTAAAAATAATGAATATGTAAAGAACTAAAGATGAATAAGAGAAGTGAAGGAAGGAAGAAGGTGGAAAAAAGAGAGAGCTTTGTTATATGTATTAAAAAAAAAATGTTTTCTGGGGGGGTAGAGAATAACTGTCACTGCGAAATCAGTTGACACTTGCGAGCAAAATCACAAACCAAATGGAAAGGGGAGTTGTGGTTGCCTGGCAAGGGATAAGGGGCAACTCAGAGATCAGGGGGTGCATTTGTGGTTAAGGTGTTATTGGGTGTGGGAATTGTTGGAGTATTTTATGTTTTAAACGTGTTGTCATACATTGAGTTTAAAAAGGGAAAACTAAAAGATAAAAATAGGGAAAAGGGGGATGGAGGTGGCGAGGAGTCAGAAAAGAGGTGTAAACAAGATATAAGATGGCCACATTGAACTATATGACTATAAACATAATGGAATACATAACCAAATTAAAAGAAGAGGCTACTAAATTTACTGAAAAAAGAAAAGATAGATACAGCATTTGTGCAGGAAATACATCTAACTGAACCGGAACATAACAAACTAAAGAGAGACTAGGTAGGACACGTAACGGTAGCAACATATAATTCAAAACTAGAGGTGTAGCCATATTAGTTAACAAAATGTACCAATCAAGATAGAGGAGGAAATAACAGATTCAGTAGGGAGGTATGTAATGTAATGATAAAATGTCAGATATACTCAGAATTTTGGAATTTGCTCAATATATATGCATCTAACGAGGAGGATCAAAAGTTTATGCAGGATATTCTTTTGAAGATTGCAAACACACAAGGAAATATATTGATAGCAGGGGATTTTAACCTTAATTTGGATCTATTGTTGGATAAAACTAGACAAAAGACAAGCAAAAAGAATAAAGTAGCCAAATTTATGGTTAAATCAATGCAGGAAATGAAACTTATATGGAGGAGGCAGCACCCAAAAGAGAAGGAATATTCATATTATTTGAGTTGTCATAAAACATACTCAAGGATTGATATGTTTTTGTTGTTGGCCCATATTCAAGGGAGAGTTAGAAAAACTGAGTATAAAGCTAGACTACTTTCAGATCATTCACCCCTCTTATTAGCAATAGAACATATAGAGGTTAAACTCCATGCAACTGAAAAAGGCAGGACTTTAGAGAGTTTTTTGAATGCCAAATTAAAACATATTTTGAAATAAACACAGAATTGGTGAAAGATAAATTTATACCATGGGACACAATGGAAGCTTTCATTAGAGGACAGATAATAAGTTATGTTTTTCTTTCTTTCTTTGGCTTGGCTTCACGGACGAAGATTTATGGAGGGGGTAAATGTCCATGTCAGCTGCAGGCTCGTTTGTGGCTGACAAGTCCGATGCGGGACAGGCAGACATGGTTGCAGCGGTTGCAGGGGAAAATTGGTTGGTTGGGTTTTTCCTCCTTTGCCTTTTGTCAGTGAGGTGAGCTCTGCAGTCTTCTTCAAAGGAGGTTTCTGCCCGTCAAACTGTGAGGTGCCAAGATGCACGGTTTGAGGCGATATCAGCCAATGGTGGACAATGTGGCATGCACCAAGAGATTTCTTTAGGCAGTCCTTGTACCTTTTCTTTGGTGCACCTCTGTTACGGTGGCCAGTGGAGAGCTCGCCATATAACACGATCTTGGGAAGGCGATGGTCCTCCATTCTGGAGACGTGACCCACCCAGCGCAGCTGGATCTTCAGCAGCGTGGACTCGATGCTGTCGATCTCTGCCATCTCGAGTACTTCGACGTTAGGGATGAAAGCGCTCCAATGAATGTTGAGGATGGAGCGGAGACAACGCTGGTGGAAGCGTTCTAGGAGCCGTAGGTGATGTCGGTAGAGGACCCATGATTCGGAGCCGAACAGGAGTGTGGGTATGACAACGGCTCTGTATACGCTTATCTTTGTGAGGTTTTTCAGTTGGTTGTTTTTCCAGACTCTTTTGTGTAGTCTTCCAAAGGCGCTATTTGCCTTGGCGAGTCTGTTGTCTATCTCGTTGTCGATCCTTGCATCTGATGAAATGGTGCAGTCGAGATAGGTAAACTGGTTGACTGTTTTGAGTTTTGTGTGCCCGATGGAGATGTGGGGGGGCTGGTAGTCATGGTGGGGAGCTGGCTGATGGAGGACCTCAGTTTTCTTCAGGCTGACCTCCTGGCCAAACATTTTGGCAGTTTCCGCAAAACAGGACGTCAAGCGCTGAAGAGCTGGCTCTGAATGGGCAACTAAAGCGGCATTGTCTGAAAGGCTGGCGGCAAAACTCTGCATGTCAAACTGCATGAGTTTTTCAAGCTTTGTTGGGACCAAGGAAAACTGCCTCAGGACCTTCGTGATGCCACCATCATCACCCTGTACAAAAACAAAGGCGAGAAATCAGATTGCTCAAACTACAGGGGAATCACGCTGCTCTCCATTGCAGGCAAAATCTTCGCTAGGATTCTCCTAAATAGAATAATACCTAGTGTCGCCGAGAATATTCTCCCAGAATCACAGTGCGGCTTTCGCGCAAACAGAGGAACTACTGACATGGTCTTTGCCCTCAGACAGCTCCAAGAAAAGTGCAGAGAACAAAACAAAGGACTCTACATCACCTTTGTTGACCTCACCAAAGCCTTCGACACCGTGAGCAGGAAAGGGCTTTGGCAAATACTAGAGCGCATCGGATGCCCCCCAAAGTTCCTCAACATGATTATCCAACTGCACGAAAACCAACAAGGTCAGGTCAGATACAGCAATGAGCTCTCTGAACCCTTCTCCATTAACAATGGCATGAAGCAAGGCTGTGTTCTCGCACCAACCCTCTTTTCAATCTTCTTCAGCATGATGCTGAACCAAGCCATGAAAGACCTCAACAATGAAGACGCTGTTTACATCCGGTACCGCACGGATGGCAGTCTCTTCAATCTGAGGCACCTGCAAGCTCACACCAAGACACAAGAGAAACTTGTCCGTGAATAAGTTATGTAACTAAGATGAAAAAGGATTACAATCGGGAAATAGATCAGCTGGAAAGGGAGATTACATAGAGAGAAAAGGAACTAGTGAAAAGGGACGATATAAAAAAAAGAGAATTGGCAGACAAAAAAAATACGAAACATAAACGTATTAGGTGGAAAAGAATGAAAACAAATCTAAAATATTACGAATTGGGAGAAAAAACAAAATACTGGTCTGGCAACTTAAAACAGAACAAGCTAAAAGAACTGTATTGGCATCAAGGAAAAACGACAAACAAATCACATATAACCTAGCAGAGATTAATGAAAACTTTAAGGAATTTTATGAACAATTATACCAAACTGAGAATGAGTGGAAAGATGATAAAATGGAAGAGTTGTTAGCTAAAATTAAACTGCCGAAATTGCAAGAAGAGGAAGAAAACAAACTAATAAAACCATTTGAAATAGAGGAAGTACAGGATATATTAAAAAAGCTGCCGAACAATAAAACACCAAGAGAGGATGGTTTTCCAATAGAATTCTATAAAACATTTAAAGGGTTATTAATTCCTCCTCTCCTAGAAGTAATGAATCAGGTAGAAGAAACACAAAGCTTGCCAGAGTCATGTAAGATAGCAATAATTACAGTAATACCAAAGAAGGGAAAGGATCTATTAACACCAGCATCATATAGACCAATATCTCTACTTAACTCAGATTATAAGATAATAGTGAAATTATTAGCAAACAGATTGGCCGACTCTGTACCAAAAATAGTAAAACAAGATCAAACTGGATTTATTAAGAAAAGATGAACAGTGGATAATGTCTGTAAACTTATTAATCTAATTCATTCAGCTCAAGGAAATAAGAAACCAATGGTGGCTGTTGCCTTAGATGCAGAAAGAGCCTTTGAGAGGGTAGAGTGGAACTACTTATTTAAAGTATTACAGAAGTTCAATCTGCCAGAAAAATATATTAATTGAATTAAAGCATTATATAATGGACCATTGGCAAAGGTAGTAGTAAATGGATATGTATTGAACCAATTCAAATTAAGTAGGTCAACTAGACAGGGATGTCCATTATCCCTCTCATTGTTCGCCTTAGCAATAGAACCATTGGCAGAGCTGATAAGAATAGAAAACAAAATAAAAGGGATAAAAATAAAGGAGAAGGAGTATAAAATCAGTTTATTTGCAGATGACATCATAGTATAACTAACAGAACCAGAGATATCAATAAAAGAATTACATAAGAAATTGAAGGAATATGGCAAAATACCAGGGTACAAGGTGAACGCAAATAAAAGTGAAGTGATGCCAATGAGTAATGCGGATTATACAGAACTTTAAAAAGAATCACCATTTAAATGGCAAACACAAGCAATCCGATATCTAGGTATCAGGTTAGACAATAACTTAAGCCACTTGTACACTAAATTATCAGCCACTAATGAAGAAATTGCAAGAAGACTTAGAACATTGCAAAGAACTACCACTAACGTTGATAGGGAGGGTGAACTGCATTAAAATGAATGTGTTCCCAAGGATACAATACTTATTTCAAACGTTACCAATTCCCTTAACAGAGAAATTCTTTGATGAACTCAAGAGAATAATAAGGAAATTCTTATGGAAAGGGGGGAAACCGAGGGTAGCATTAGATAAATTAACAGAGAGGTATAACCAAGGTGGTTTGCAGTTACCAAACTTGAGAAATTATAAAAGAGTCACACAATTAAGGTATTTATCAGATTTTTTTACCAGACGAGAGTAAAACCAGACTGGACTAAGATAGAACTAGATAAAATAGGGGAGAAGGTATCGGAACATATACTTTATAAGTGGGATGAAAAGCTGGTGCAATATAAAAGGTCACCAGTTGCATAATTTACTTAACACCAGCATAGAAAGGGAAAAAAATGAATTACCAAGTACCAAAATTGTTATTGACGCAAAATCAACTAATCACTTTTACAATAGACTTTTCCTTTAGAGAATGGGAGAGAAAAGGAATCAAAAGAATAAAAAATTGTTTTTTGGGAAATAATTTATTAACATTTGAACAGTTGAAGGACAAATGTGGAATAACTCATAGTACAATGTTTGCATACCATCAACTGAAAGCTTATTTAAAGGATAAATTAGGAAACAGATTGAGATTACCAGAAGGAAGCAGCTTTGAATATGTGATTACAGACACAATGATAATTAAAAGATTTATAATAAGTATGTACATTATGCTGCAAGGTAAGGAAAATGATGAAATAAGCTATAAACCTAAACAAAAGTGGGGAAAAAGATTTAAACATAAAGATAAAAATGAAACATGGGAAAAATTATGTTCTGAAACTATGAAGAATAGAATAAACACAAGGTTACGCATGATACAGTATAATTGGTTACACAGATTAAAAATCACTCCTCAAAAATCCAATGTTATCAGATTGGTGTTTTCACTGTAAGAAGGAAATGGGAACAACAATACATGTAATTTGGACAAGTGCAAAAGTGAATACGTTTTGGGAAGACTAAATTAGATATTAAATAAAATCACAAAAAACAACTTACAAAAAAATCCAGAGATCTTTCTTTTAAGTAACATAAGAAATAAAGAACTAGGCCTCAAATCGGATAAAACGGAAAAAAAGATTCATTATGATAGCCTTAGCAGTACCAAAAAAATGTATAATGTCAACTTGGAAAATGGAAGAGAGCCTGAGAATACAGCAATGGTACGTGGAAATGAATAAATGTATTCCGTTGGAAAAACTCAAATATAATTTAAAAAATAAATTCACATGGTTCAAACAAATTTGGGAACCATACATGGAACATAACAAAGAGAGCTTGCCTTGGACCTCCATCTCCTAAAGTTATAAGAAACAAAATGATTTGATGACACATTTTTCTTGTTTGTTTTTCCTTTGTGTGAAGACATTGTTTTATAGTTTTATTGTATTGTATTTGTTGAATATTGGTTTTGGAGGGGGGTGGGAGGGAGGGAATGGGGGGAAAAAGGGGGGAAATACCATTGTGTATATTTAATGAGAAATGTTTGTACATATTTTGGTTGATATGGTTCACAGTGTGAAAAATAAAAAAATATTAAAAAAAGAAATTATATGTGGAAAAAAGAGAAATGTAAACAAGAGGGAAGTGCAAATGAACTATGCAATGCAGAAAATAAATACTCAGTAATAAATAATGTGCAAAGTAAGTGTTCTTAAATGAGTCTCTGATTGAGTTTCTTGTTCAGGATTCTGATAGTGAAGGGGGTAGCAACTGTTCTTGAACCTGGTGGTATGAGTTTTGTAACACCTACACCTCTTTCCTGATGGCAGCAGCGAGAACAGAGCATGTCCTGAGTGGTGATGCTCTCTGATGGCATCATTTCATGTAACTTTTTTTGATGGTGGGAAGAGTTTTGCCTGTAATGTACTAGGCTGTATTCATTACCTTATGCAGGGCTTTCTGCTCAGAGATATTGGTGCCTCCTTACCAGGCAATGATACAGATGGTCAGCACACTTTCCACCACACATCTGTATAAGTTTGCCAAGGTTTCCGATGCCATACCAAACCCCCGCAAACTCTTGAAAAAGTAGAGGGGCTGATGTGCTTTCTTCACAATGACATTTGTGTGTGGGATCCAGGAAAGGTCTTCCAAAATAGTGACTCAGGAACTTAAATGTGCTCACCTTCTCCACCTCTGATCCCCCAATAATCTCTGGATTTTACACCTCTGCTTTTCCCTACCTGGTCCACAATCAGCTCCTTGGTTATGTTGGCATTAAGTGCGAGGTTGTTTTCAGTAAACCATTCTGCCAAGTTTCCATTCTCCTTCCTTCATCACCCCCAACACGGTCATGGTCCAATGCTGAAAATCTGCTCTCTACAACCACTCTCTGATTCCTATCATTAAGCCATTTTTTAAAATCCAGTTGGCTTATTGGCCTCCTATCCCTTTATAAAATCCATATAACTAATGTCAAATGTTTTGGTCTCATTTACCTCCCTTGACACTTATTCAAAAAAGTTTGAGAGACATGATTTCTCACAAACAAATCCATGCTGGGATTGGTTTATTTTTCCGTGATCATTCAAATGTTGATACATTGAATCTCTCAGAATCCTATCTTGCCGTTTCCCTACCACTGACGTCAAACTAACAGATTTGTAGTTATTTTGATACAACCACTGGACTGTCTGTGACTGCCTGCACCTGTCCACATTCCTGCCTACACCTGTCCACATTCCTGCCTGCACCTGTCCACATTCCTGCCTGCACCTGTCCACATTCCTACCTGCAGGGAGGTAACCTGAGAGGCTGGTTTCACCTACTTCCTGCCAATCACTACCCCCCTATAAAGACTCATGCCAGCCCTTGGGTACGAATAGAGCACTTGGAGCCAGAAAGGATACTGAACTTAATGTGCAAGTTATAAGCCAATTAAAGCCTGTAGTTCAGCCTTTGTACTTTGGGCTTGTTTTTGCACCCTGCAGCGCATCACAGTAGTTATCCCAATTATTATTACAGCTCTTTTTTAATAATGCCATTACATTTGATATCCTCCAATCCTTAGGAACTTCTCCTGAACAAGTCAATGTCTAACCATTTATTTCCTGCCTTCCATAATATTCTGGGATGCACCTGGGTCTGGACTAGGAGATTTATCCACCTTGATATGATCTGAAACTGCTGACATCTCTTCACTACTTATGGAGACATGCCCTAGGCTATCTTTAGTTATCTCCAAATCGATAGTCAACACATTCACAAAATATCCATTTAAGTGCCATGGTTGGTGCAACTCTTTTATAGCACCATTGACTGGAGTTCAAATTTGGGACTATCTGTAAGGAGTTTGTACATTCTCTCTGTTTCTGCAATGGTTTCCTCTGGGGGCTCTGATTTCCTCCCATCCTTCAAAACGTACAGGGTAGTAGGTTAATTGGGTGCAATTGAGCGGCATAGGCCTGTGGGCCGAAAGGACATGTTACTGTGCTGTATGTCTAAATTTAAATTTAAGATCCTCCCATCTCCACTGGTTCTACAAATACAGAACCCCCTCCAGATCCTTAAGGGGACCTATTCCATCCCTCATGATCCTTTTGTTCTGATTATACTTGGAGCGTCTTGGCCAGCTGCATCACAGTATTGTATATTTGCTGCAGAGAAATGGATTAGAGGTTAAGCCACAGGTCCATAAGTGTGGCAGAGAGCATCACTGGTGTCTCCTTGTGTGATGCAGCTGGCCAGGACACTCTCAATAGAACTCCTATAGAAAGTTGACCTTATGGTGGCAGTAGCCTTATCCACTTCATTCTTCTCAGGAAGTGCAGTTGCTGTGAGGAGCTGTTGAGTGTCCCCGATAGGTCATTAGTTAAGTGAACTCCAAGGAACTTGGTGCTTTCGGAGTTCCAAGCATATGAATACTTGTCCTGCCATTGTATAATTGTCTATATTTGTGTTATAATAGTAAAAGCGCAATGCTGGAAAAACTCATCAGATCAAACAGTGGACTTTATGCAGCAAAGATAAAGATAGATAACTAATGTTTCAGGATTGAGCCCTTTTTCAGGGTGAGACATACCTTGATGAAAGGCTCAAGCCCGAAATGATGGTTACGGATCTTTATCTTTGCTATATTAAGTACATTGTTTGACCTGCTGAATTTCTTTGACTAATATTGCACCCCTCACCAACCTTTCTTCCCATTGTTCCTATCACATAGAACTTAGAAAATAGGTATAGGAGTAGGCCATTTGGCCCTTCAAGCCTACACAGCCATTCATTTTGATCATGGCTGATCATCCACTCAGTACCCTGTTCCAACTCTCTCTCCATACCCCCTGATCCCCCCCTAGTCACAAGAACTAAATCTAACTTTCTCTTAAATATAGCTATGGAACCGGCCTCAATCATTTCCTGTGGCAGAGAATTCCATAAATTCACCACCCTCTGAGTGAAAAAATTCTTCCTCATCTCAGTCCTAAAGGACTTCCCCTTTATCCTTAAACTGTGACCCCTGGTTCTAGACTTGCTCAACATTGGGAACAATCTTTCTGCATCTAGCCTGTCAAATCCCTTAAGAATTTTGAACATTTCTATTAAATCTCTTAATCGTCTAAACTCCAGCGAGTACAAGCCCAGTCATTCTAGCCTTTCTTCATATGCAAGTCCCGCCATCCCTGGTATCAATCTGGTCAACCTTTTCTGCACTTTCTCCATGGCAATGATGTCCTTCCTCAGATAAGGAGATCATAACTGAACATAATACTCCAGGTGAGGTCTCACCAAGGCCCTATAAAACTGCATCAATACCTCTCTGCTCCTGAACGCGAATCCTCTTGATATGAACACCAACATACCATTCGCCTTTTTTACTGCTTGCTGCACCTGCATGCCCACTTTTAATGACTGATGCACAGCGACACCCAGGTCTCTTTGCATCTCCCCTTTTCCTAATTGGATACCATTAAGATAGTACTCAGCCCTCCCACTCGTTCCTCCAAAGTGGATAACCACACACTTATCCACATTATATTGCATCTGCCATGCATTTGCCCACTCACCCAACCTGTCCAAGTCACCCTGCACACTCTTAACAGCCTCTACACAGCTTACAATGCCACCCAGCTTCATGCCGTCTGCAAATTTGGAAATGCTATTTTCTATTTCCTCATCTAAATCATTAATATATATCGTAAATAACTGGGGTCTTAGCACTGAGCCTTGTGGTACCCCACTAGTAACTGACTGCCATTCCGAAAAGTACCCGTTTATTCCTACTCTTTGCTTCCTATCTGTCAACGAATTCTCTATCCACCTCAATACCATATCCCCTATACCGTGTGCCTTAAGTTTGTCTAGTAATCTCCGAAAGAGTTAACTTAGATGCCTTAGCTCATGTTACTGTTTTTGTTGATTTATTAAGAATTAGATTCAAACAAAAATTAAAGTTGCCACCAATCAATATATTTTGCCTTCCCTCTGCCACTCGAGAAACACTTCCTTCATGAAGGAAGATTACTAGTAATCTCCTCTGCCAATTCATTCCAGATATGGCCTCCCCTCTCAGTTAAAAATTTTCCCCTCAGGGTCCTCAAATCTTTCCTCTTTCACCTTAAACCTATGCCCTTTGGTACTTTAACCATTTGTCGAGGGAAAAAGACTGATAGCATTCACTTTATCCATGCCCCTCATGATTTTATATATTTCTATAAGGTTACCCCTTAGCCTCCTGTGTTCCAGAGAGTAAAGATCCAACCTCTCCTTATAACTCAAGATCTCCAAACCCTACAATATCCAAATGTACCTGTTCTGCACCCTTTCAAACAATGACATTCTTCTAATAGCTAGGCAACCTCTATTCATCCTATCACACAAACCAGAGCAATGTCCAAATAGTCATTAAGGACACCCCCATATGTAATATTTGTCTATAATGTGCCCTCCAAAAGAGATCTAATTTTAATTTCCATTCAGCTAAATGTTTGCTAATGTTCCAATGATCCCCACTCATCAATCAGATCTATTCCATGCAACTGTCTGAATGTAACATTTGGAGTAACAGGAATGCTTCCACTAAAAAATAAAAATGTGGACAGTTTTACATTGAGAACATTTAAATTTGTAAAAAACAATTGCAGAAAAGGGCAATCATTCAACATTAAAATATCTGCAATTTGTTACCATGGAAACATTTGATACTGTTCTTGATACAGGCATCTTTATAAAGATCTGAAATCCCAAATAAGATTCCATTAATAAAAGTGGCTTTGAAATTTGTAGCAGCATGTATCTACCCTGCATGTCCAGAATAAACTTAAAATGTCTCTGTGACCTACCAAATAGCTCTTTATTACTCATAGTTAGTGCATGAGAAGGTTTGATCAAATTTAGAGTTTATATTTTGCAGTCACTGAAGTCATTGATTCTTACAACGCAGGCAAATGTTTAAACCAACATGAACAGTAAGGGCCCACAAAAGAAGTCAAAAGGAATAATGGCCCATTCGATTAATTTTGGGTGAATACTGTGCAGAATACAGAGAGAAATCACATCTTCTTTCTTTGGGCAGAAGGCACAGAAGCCTTAAAACCACACCCTTATGTTCAAGAGCAGCTATCAGACTTGAACCTTCCCTTGATACACTAATCATAGACTGCTCTGACAGCACAAAAGGATTGTTTGCACTATTTCAAGTCACAATTTTTCCACTGGGATAACTGAATATTTATTATCTAACTTCTGTATTTATTGTCTCTTTATATTTATATCAGGCGTCTCAGCTTGAAGAGACTGCATTTGGTACCGCACGGATGGCAGTCTCTTCAATCTGAAGCGCCTGCAAGCTCACACCAAGACACAAGAGCAACTTGTCCGTGAACTACTCTTTGCAGACGATGCTGCTTTAGTTGCCCATTCAGAGCCAGCTCTTCAGCCCTTGATGTCCTGTTTTGCGGAAACTGCCAAAATGTTTGGCCTGGAAGTCAGCCTGAAGAAAACTGAGGTCCTCCATCCGCCAGCTCCCCACAATGACTACCAGCCCCCCCACATCTCCATCGGGCACACAAAACTCAAAACGGTCAACCAGTTTACCTATCTCGGCTACACCATTTAATCGGATGCAAGGATCGACAACGAGATAGACAACAGACTCGCCAAGGCAAATAGCGCCTTTGGAAGACTACACAAAAGAGTCTGGAAAAACAACCAACTGAAAAACCTCACAAAGATTAGCGTATACAGAGCCGTTGTCATTCCCACACTCCTGTTCGGCTCCGAATCATGGGTCCTCTACCGGCATCACCTTCGGCTCCTAGAACACTTCCACCAGCGTTGTCTCTGCTCCATCCTCAGCATACATTGGAGCGACTTCATCACCAACATCAAAGTACTCGAGATGGCAGAGGCCGACAGCATCGAATCCACGCTGCTGAAGATCAAACTGCGCTGCGTAGGTCACGTCTCCAGAATGGAGGACCATCGCCTTCCCAAGATCATGTTCTATGGTGAGCTCTCCACTGGCCACCGTGACAGAGGTGCACCAAAGAAGAGGTACAAGGACTGCCTAAAGAAATCTCTTGGCGCATGCCACATTGACCACCGCCAGTGGGCTGATATTGCCTCAAACTGCGCATCTTGGCGCCTCACAGTTCGGCGGGCAGCAACCTCCTTTGAAGAAGACCGCAGAGCTCACCTCACTGACAAAAGACAAAGGAGGAAAAACCCAACAATCAACTCCAACCAACCAATTTTCCCTTGCAACCGCTGCAACCTTGTCTGCCTGTCCCGCATCGGACTTGTCAGCCACAAACGAGCCTGTAGCTGACGTGGACATTACCCCTCCATTAATCTTCGTCCGTGAAGCCAAGCCAAAGAAGGGAATATTTATATCAATTACTTACTGTTCTAGTTTTTCTTTAAAAATAACTGTTCAGCTGCAGCAGGTAAGAAATTTTTTGCATATGTACACTGTTTATATTCAGATTCAGATTTATTGTCATACATGGCATCACATACAACCCTAAGATTCTTTTTTCCCTGTGGTCAAGGCAGATTTACCATTTCTATGCTCATATGACAATAAACTCATTATAATTATTATCATTTTTTCTTAACAAAGTATTTTAAAATCATTACATATGAAGTGAGTGGATATTCTAATATAACAACGAACAATGTTTTTCTCATTTCCTTTAATTTGATAATCCTCAGATTTTTACTCTTTGTTACTAAATAATTTGTAGAAGAAACTTAAATATTAGCTTGTCAATAGCATTTTAAAATAAAAAAAATCTCTATCAAGTTTCCATTCCTAACAGTCTGAATGGAATTGATTGAATCAAAGTCAGAGATTGGGAAATTTTCAATGTAAGTGAATTATGCCACAAGCCTCTTCCACAGCAATCTTATATACAGGTATTATCTTGCTTTGCAAAGGTTGAGCATTCCTGAGAAACTATTCATAAACTGAAAATTAATAAAACGAGGACTCACTGACAAAATTGGAGGCAATTTTCATAAAAGTGAAAACCATTATAAACCCATTATGATTTATTTTTGAAAGTTAACACGGTTTCTTCTATAAATGAGTTTTTGTAATTTGAGTATTTGTAAATCAGGATTTACCCGTATCGGTTCAAGGTGCAACTTGCTCAAATCATGTTCCTCCCACAAAACCAATCTCAAAATATATTTGAAATTGATATTTAGATGTGATTTAGAAGGGCCCTTCAACTCATTTATTATTGTACATATTCAGTTCTATTTTACACAGCAAATATAATCAAATTATGAAAACGTCAAGTTGATATGATTTGGATGATTTAGTGTTGTTTTGTTTGCCAAAGTCACTTTTGTTGAGTTTAAATCGGGTAATCCATAGGAGCAGAGCAGGAAACTCTCAATAAAAATGCTTATCTTTAGTGATAAATTAATTTGAATGAAACAATGCAGCTTATTTGTCTGATATCTATCATGGGATATTGGTCGAAAGAAACAACTGCTTTGGATACCAAAATTGTACTAATTTATGAATGATTTTGAAATTATGATATTAAAAGTCCAGTGAATGTAATAGTTAGTGCAATGCCAGTGACCTGGGTATGAATCCAGCACAGACTGTAAGGATTCTATACATTCTCCCTATGTCTATGTGGTTTCCTTTGCGTGCTCACCCTTTAAAAATCTACAGGGTATGTAGGTTAATTGGTGTACTTGTGTGGCACAGGCTTGTGGGCTTGAAGGGCCTGTTACCGTGATGTATGTCTAAATTAAAAGTTAAAAAATTAACATTAATTTCAGTGGAAACTGAAACTGGTTAAAGGACTCACTTTCAAATTCAAGATGCAGCTATTTGATTGTATATTAGGTTGAGAATATATCCCAGGATATCTGCTTTCATTTTTATCAGTGTTAAGATGTTACAAATGCATTATTTTTATTTAAAATATGTAAGGTTTAGACAATTGTGAAATACTTTGTTCATTAGGATGTGAGTGATATGATTTTTTTATGGTTGCCCTCAAAGCATTATTTAGCACAATTCTTGCACCAGTAATTTCTGTGAATAGCTGTATCAGCTTATAATAAGGCTTGGAATTGTCATTTAATGAGGTTTACATTTAAATTGCTGCAGTATTAAACATAGTGTATATTATTTATGACTTTTTCTTCTTAAGCATTGCCTTGAAATGGAGATGACTTGCTTCCACTGTAACTTTGTGGTTTATGAGGTGACTAGTGAAACCAGCAGGAAAATCATAGAATCTTTTACAGATGACAAAGGAAATACCTGAGTGAGCGGGGTGAGTGGGTAGCGTGTAAGTGTGTGCACTCCTTCCGTCACTTTTACAGAGCTTTTATGTGCTCTTGAAGCATGGACTCAAAGTCATCAACACCTTTCCAAAGACTCCTTCTCCAATTCCAGCATTCATGGGCTAGAGATTCACAGGATGCAGTTGAGGTTGCATTTTAAAGGAGTGTTTGAACATATTTTTGTATCTTTTCCTTTGATCATTCAATAATAATTTTGCTGAATAATGATTTAGCCACCATGGGCATGAGGACCAGAAGGACTTGTATCTCCAAATTAAAAAAAAACAAAGTGATGGTGAAAGGATGGTTTTCTGATTGGAAGTTTGTAACAGTAGTGTAACCACAATTAGTGATGAACCCTTTCTGTCGTTGGGATATAGATTAACAACTTAGATGTAAAAGGTGGGAGTGGAAGTGGGACCAGGAGAAGAGAAGAGTGAGGAAAGGGTTCATGGATGCTGTATGACCTGCTGAGTTTTTCCAGCAGATTTGTGTATTGCTCTGGACCCCAGCAACAGCAGATTTTCCAATTTAACTGCATTTGGGTGTTCCACTTCAAAGTCTCTTCGAAACATGCCTACCCAGAAGTTTTCTGTGAAGGGAGTTTTGAGAGAATCTTTAATCACTGTTTCCCCTCTGTTACCCCTGCTGCTCTCAAGCTCCAGGACCATGTGAACCCTTCCTCCTTTCTTATCTCCCCTCCCCCTACCCCACCTTTTCAAATTTAGACATCTAACCTGCTTTTTCCTTATTTGCTTTGTGCTGATGAAGGTGCTGAGTTTTTCCAGCACATTTGTTTATTGCATTTGAATCAAAGTTTAATTATCCTAATCAGCTGCCAAAGAAGAAGGGTGAAGGGAGCAGAATCTCGTATACATGAGGCTAATCTCCAAAACTTTAGATTCTATTATTAGGCGGCCAATATACGTAATTTATTCTTATTGTTGCATTTTTATATGTTAGTTGACCACCATTCATGGGTAGCAATAGAATTGAATTTTTCTAAAAAGACATCGATGTTGGCTATTTTAGGTTCATTTTTACATTTTTGTTTCTCTAACTTGACTAAGAACCCAATAATGCATAGATTGAGGATATAGACTCAATTTAGGAAATGCTTTGGTTATCATAGTCTTTCTCTTGCCATTTGTATTAATCATCTTTTTCAACTCCTTTTGTTAGTTTCAGGTTTTAAGGAGTGGTATAGATGAGGCATTAGAAGTTTTAAAAAATCTTTTTATTTGAAATAATTTTGCTCCTTTTGAACAATTAACAGCAAAATTTAATCTTCCTAATAGACACTTTTTTATATTCTGATATTTACAAATTAGGCATTTTATTCAGTCTAAGATTTCTGATTTTCCTCAAATTTCTGAAGTGAATAATCTTGACGTACTTTTTGATTTGCAATTTTCCTATGGAGGTTTAACAATGAGCAGGATTAAGAATGATTAGGATCATAATTTAAATAGAACATTCTCGGACGAAGATTGGGACACAATTCTTCATTTAATCAGAGTCTTCATTTTGTGTACGACATCGTTGTGTAACGACCTGCGCAGGGAGACATCGACCAGCCCACAAAATGACTGATGAACACGGCGAGTGCATGAACCTGGGGGGTGACATCGGCCATCGTCCCAGGTGATATCTCACACAATGGGAAGACAACAAGCTGTGGCAGGAATGCCAGCCAATTCCAGGCCAATGCTCCGATGATGTGGTGCCCTGATGTCAGTGCCTGGAGCCCATATAAACGCGACGGCCAGTGCAATAAACCAGTCTTGACTTCAAGGCTTTGGTAGCGTGTCATTCTTCTCCATGCTCGCATAGCACGAACGCTACATTGGCGACCCCCCAACAGGTCCAACCAGCAGTTGGACCCAAACGGATCAGGTCTAACCAGCAACCATCCACGTGGTCTCACTCAAGCTCCCAATGTTTTGGGTGTCGCAGCCATATGTGTGGTTCCAGCAGGCCAAGGCTCAGTTCCAGCTTTGACATATCGCTGCTGTCAACTCCTGTCATTCTACATTGTGAGCACACTCAATCATGACACAGTGGAAAGGGTCATAGACTTCCTATGGCAGCCTCTGGAGCAAGACAAATACACAGCCCTCAAAGAGCTGTTAACCCGCACTTTTGGGCTCTCCCAGTGCGAGCACTCTGCCAGATTGCTGCACATGGATGGATTGGGAGAACAAGGCCCTCTCCACCCTAATGAGCAAAATGCTCACTTTGACCAGGGGCCACAAACCTTGCCTGCTCTTCAAGTAGATCTTTATCCAGCCTTTGCTCACAGACAAGGACTTCAGCAACCCTTGAAGGTTCGCAGCCCGGGCAGATATGCTCTGGAGATCGAAGAATGATACCAGCACTGTCGTAGACCAGGTTGGCAAGCCCCACACACAGCCAACTGCTAAGCCAGGACACCAGAGAGGCAAGTCAATACCCTGGACCAATTCTGCTATTATCATCAGTAATGGGGGGTAGAGGCCCATCGATGCCGCCCAACCTGAGGGTTTCCATGAAACGCCATGCCCAACTGTAGTTGATAGCTGCGGCTGTTAGCTCACATGATACCCTCTTCTATGTTTTGGACTCATTGTTGGGCAGGTGTTTCCATGTTGATAGGCAGCCCATCTCAAAAACTTGATAATCATTACCTGTATGAAATAGATATTTTAGATGTAATTGTGAAGTTACTATTTAATTCTTAATTGCTTGCTAACTGGATCACATGTATCAATACAAAAGTAATTAGCTAAAGACAATTGAAGCACCTCAGGCTTTTGCCATTGAAAAATGTGTAAAGTGTTATTGGAAATCCAATAAACCCAAATGCCCTGTAGCGAACCAACCCTGCATTTAATTGCAGTATACAAGTAATGTGAGAGACAGATGAGACTGTTGGCACAAGACAAAGGAGGCTCTGGGCTGCCTGATGAAGGTATAAAACATTACAAAAGACACAGCTCAAGTAAGAAATAAAAATCCTTTCCCCATGGTATGCATATCCATTTCTCATGCGAGGAGAAACCATTTTTTTTCACACTGCAACTTTGAATATGATAAAAGATACAGATAAATGTGAGGTGCTACATTTTGGAAAGGCAAATTGAAATAGGTCATATACATTGAATGGTAGACAATTGAGGAGTGCAGGGCAACAAAGGGATTTAGGAGTTATGGTAAATAGTACCCTCAAGGCTGATATTCAGGTAGATGGTGTGGTGAAGAAGACATTTGGAATGTTGGCCTTCATAAATCGGAGTATTGAATTCAAGAGTAGGGAGGTTATAATGAAATTGTACAAGGCATTGGTGAGGCCAAATTTGGAGTACTGTGTACAGTTTTGGTCACCAAATTATAGGAAAGATATAAACAAAATAGAGAGAGTGCAGAGAAGGTTCACGAGAATGTTGACAGGATTTCAGGGTCTGAGTTACAGGGAAAGGTTGTGCAGACTGGGGCTTTTTTCTCTGGAGCGTAGAAGATTGAGGGGGGACTTGATAGAGGTGTTTAAGATTTTAAAAGGGACAGACAGAGTAAATGTGGATAGGCTTTTTCAATTAAGAAAGGGGGAGATTCAAACTAGAGGACATGGTTTAAGATTGAAGGGGGAAAATTATAAGGGGAACATGAGGGGAAATTTCTTTACGCAGAGGGTGGTGGGGATGTGGAATGAGCTTCCGGCAGACGTGGTCGAGGCGGGATCATTGGTACATTTAAGGAAAGACTGGATCGTTACATGGATAGGTGGATAGGAGGGGACTAGAGGGGTATGGACCGGGTGCTGGTCAGTGGGACTAGGAGGGTGGGGATTTGCTACGGCATGGACTAGTAGGGCCGAACTGGCCTGTTCTGTGCTGTAAGTGGTTATATGGTAATCTACCATTTTATGTTTATATCTCTTTTCTGACTTATGGCACATTATGATTTAATTACACTTCTGTTGATGAATCTTGTATACCCACGTGGCCACAGCAAGTAAGAATTTCAGTGCACCTGTACATCTGCATATGACGATACACTCTGATATATCAAGTACAGCATATCTTATCAGAAACAAAAGGACATAGCTTTGAGGAAGGCTTAAGGAAAGCTTCATATTGACTCATATAAAGACAACTAATCACAGCATCTATCTTTATTAATGAAGAATTTAATTCATAACCCATTCCTTTATGCAGTCCAATTGCCTTATGTCATTTATCACCACACCTAAACTGTGGAATAACAATTACATTCAAATGAAAACAATGACTTGAAATACTTGTATGTTATATAAGTTATATGTTAGAAATTCTTTTTCAGCCTAGAAACTGGATTGAAAATTGCAGAATGTAATGTGTTAAATTTTAAATTAGCATGGTAATGGCCCACAACACCGTGCCGCCAAATTATACCCGATTAACCTCAAACCCCGGTACATTTTTGAACGATGGGAGGAAAATGGAGCATGCAGAGGGAACCCATGCAGACACAAGGAGAATGCACAAACTCCTTACAGACAGCACTGGATTTAAACCCCAGTTGCTGGCATCATAACAGCCTTGCTCTAACCACTATGCTAATTGTGCTGTCCAATGTAGCAAGAAGTCATTTGGAATAAATTGGCACTGACATCACATCATGGATTCATCCGACTGTACAGCACAGAAACAACCTTTCGGCTCTTTACATCACTGGTAACATTTTCGCCCATCTATATTAATCTTGGCCTTCAGGATTATCTGTGCCTTGCATATTTAAATCTGTCTAAATGCCTCTTGAACATAGTTATTGTAACTGATTCCACCATCTCCTCTGGTAGCCAGTTCTGGATATCAAGCACTCTCTGTGTGCATACCTCACAGAAACCTTTTCAAATTCCTTCCTCTGCCTTAAACCTATGCCCTCTTGCTGTTGAAACCCCTAACACGTGAAAAAAGATTTTTACGATGTACCCCATCCATGTCAAATGATGAGAAACTGGATACGTCTGGTAGAATTCATGGGTAGAAATTGTCAGTCAACATTTCAGAAAGGAAAGGGTGATATCATGTATATTATGGTTATGGATGGAACAAAAGAAAAGAGAGATGACAAAATTGGAAGGAGCTAAGAGAATGATAGGGTATTATACAGAAAGTGTGGAGGTAGAAAGACAGGTAGGGGTGAGACCACTGAGAGGGGTTGGAAGGTCAGAGAGAAAAGTAAGAACAGGTGTATGTAAAGAAGACATGGAACAGTGGAACTAGTCAGAGATGGGAGGGTGAGGTTACCTAAAATTGGAAAAATCTATGATTATACCATTGGGTTCAAGCTGCCCTGCAGGAATATAATGCAATATTCCTCAGGTTTGGATTCGGCCTCATCGTGGCAATGGATGAGGCCAAGAATAGAGTTATCTGTGTGGGACTGGTGATCGGAAATTATATAGTTGGCTTTTTGAAGTTCTAACTTGGATGCACAGACTGAGTGTAGGAGTTTGGCAAAGTAGTCACTTAATCAGCATTAGCTCTCACCAATGTAAAGGAGGCTACACCCAGTACATTGAATGCAGTAGACGAAGTCGAATTAATTGCACGTAGAACTCTACCTCACCTTGAATGTCTGTTTGTGGCCCTGGATGGAGATGAGGGGGGAAATGGAGGGACAATTTGTACTTTAAGCCAACCTCCAAAAACATAAGTGGTTGGTGGGTTAATTTGGTGTAATTGGTTGTCCCATATTTCAATTTCTGCAACCTCTCTTAAGCTTCCACATCCTTCCTATAATAAAGTGATCAGAACTAAACATAATATTCTGAGTGACCTAACCAGAGTTTTATAGAGCTACAACATTACTTTATAGCTCTTGACTCAATCCCCTGACAAATGAAGGCCAGCTCATCATAAGCCTTCTTAATACCCAATCAACTAGAGAAAAAATCTTGAGAGATTTACGTGGACCATAAGATCCCTCTGTTTCTGTACACTGTTAAGAATCCTGCCTTTACCCATGGAATATGCCTTCGGTTGACCTTCCAAAGTGCATAATTTCACACTTTTCCATATTGAACTCTATCTGTCACTTTTCTGCCCAACTCTGCATCCTGTTGATATCCCATTGTAGCCTATGACAATCCTCAACACTATCCACACCACACCCAACCTTCATATCAAATCCATTCCTCCAGTTCTTTGCTCAAGTCATTTATAAAATCACAAAGATCAGGGAGTCGTAGCAGAGATTCCTGTGGAATATCACAAGACACCAACCTCCAGGCAGAATCCATTTCATCTCCAACTATCCTCTGCCATCTGGATATAAGCCATTTCTGAATACATGCAGTCAAGTTTCAATAGATTCCATGTCTCATGACTTTCTGGAAGAATCTCCTATGGGGGACACTTTCAAACATCCAATTAAAATCCATATGCACCTTGTCCAATGCTCTAGCTTCATCAATTTCTTTTGTCACCTCCTTGTGAAACTCAATTAGGCTCATGAGGCATGACCCCTCATAAAGCCATGCTGACTATTCCTGAAAAAACTACTTCTCCAATTTCCCTGAGAATCCTGTCGAATAGGTTGACCACCACTAATAAAAGACTCACTAATCTATAAATCCCAGGATTCTCCCCATTATTTATCTTGACAAAAGAATAAAATTTTCCATCCTTTAATACTACAATACCACTCCTGGTATTGTACTCCTGGAGGATGTAAAGATCATGGTGTGTGGAATTAAAATGGTTGACCACTGGGAGGTCTCTATTATTGCAGCAGAGTGAAGGTGCTCAATGTATTGCTACCAAAAAAAAACCTCTTGGATTATTCAATTTCCACTCTATTAAACTTCTTGCACTATGCATTTGGGTGAAGGGAACTAATTCCTCATGTGATACCAATAAAATAAATGCATTTATACTGTTGAAATTTGTAGTATTAACAGGGCAAATGTCAATTGTTAGTGTAGCGATATTTTTTCCTTCCTTTTTAAAATATTTTTATTGAGTTTAACAAAAACCCTTACATAATGATACCATAAATCAAATCATATAATATACAAATCATATATCAATTTTAAATTAGAAGCATAGCCAAAATTATTACATAACCTATTTCATTCAGGACATCAAATTCTATCATTAAAATAATTAAACAATTAAATTATAACTCGTACAATGTCCAAAACTAATATTGAATACAAATATTATACAAATAATACATGTAAAATTACTTGTCAGCCACAAACGAGCCTGCAGCTGACGTGGACATTTACCCCCTCCATAAATCTTCGTCCGCGAAGCCAAGCCAAAGAAGAAAAAGAAGATATTTTCTACTTCTCTGATGTGATCATGTTCTGTGAGATGATCCATAATCTGGAGATAAACCCTTTTTACTTATTTGTCTTAATAATAAAAAATACAAATCTACCCCCTCCCACAAACAAAGTTATCTGTATATATATTGTAAATATGAATCGAATAATGGCTCCCAGACACTAGACAGGGAATCCCCAGAGAATCCACACCACTTACATCTTCAAATTATGATAGTCATCGAAATTCAGACTTTGCATCTTTAATATTAGATCTAATTTTTTCCAAATTTAACTAAGACATGATATCATGTAACCAATGAATATGAGTGGATGAAACATTATCGTTCCACTTCATCAAAATTGTTCGTCTTGCTATCAACAAAGCAAAAGCTAGGATTCCCTTCTGGGTGGAGGACAGAGATGTACCCTCTTCTTGAAAAAAAACAAATAAAGCAATCAAAGGGCATGATTCTAATTCAGTCTGAAGAATCATTGATAAAGTTTGGAAAATGTCTTTCCAAAAATGTTCTGTATGGACATTCCCGAAACATATGAATCAATGAAGCTTCAAAATATTATACTTATCTCATAATGGATTCGTATCAGGATAAAAAAAAAGAGAATTTAACTTTAGACATATGTATTCTATTCACCACCTTAAATTGGAACTGTAGCATTCGCACTATTCAAGCTTGGAGAAGAATGACACGCACACCAAAGCTTTGAAGTTGAGACTGGTTTATTGCACTGACCATCATGTATATAGGGGCCCCAGGCGCAGACATGAGGGCACCACATCATCGGAGCGTCAGCCTGGAATTGGCCAGCATTCCCATCACAGCTTGCTGTCTTCCCACTGTGTGGGAGGTCACCTGGGATGATAGCTGGTTTCACCCCCAGGTCTGCATGGTCGCCATGTTCTTCGGCCATTTTGTGGGCCAGTCCGCATTTCCATGCGCGGGCCACTACATGACACCCCCATCCCAGAACTGGTGATCAAGCTATTGCACATTGACTTGGGTAGTCTTCCCCAGTGTCGAGGGGGAGGAGTGGAGATTGGCTGGTTACAGTCTAGATATGCTGGCTTCAGGTGGTCGATGGTAAAGGTCTCCTCCTTACTGCTGACATCGAGGACGAAAGTGGCACTGTTGTCCCTAATGACCCTGTAAGTCCCTTCGTAGGATCGTTGTAGACGGCGACTGGTGTACGCTCCTTCGCACAAACACATATTGGCAAGTCTTTAAGTCCCTGGAGTTGTTATGTTTGGGCTGGGCATGTGATGGGGGTTGTCGTGGGACCAGGGAGCACATTTTATTTTGCAAATTCACAAGGGTGGCTGCGGAGTCTTCCGGGCTTTTGTTGGGGATCAGGAACTCCCCTGGTATGATTAAAGGTGCTCTGTAGACCATTTCCGCTGCCAAGGTGTTGTAGCCTTTCTTTGGCACAGTGGAAATCCCTAGCAGATCCTACAACAGTCCATCCACCTAGTTGGGAGCCTTGAGCTGGGCCATCAAGGCTGCCTTCAGGTGCCTATGAAATCACTCCCCAACCCATTGGCCTCAGGGTTGTATGACGTGGTGTGATGGAGCTGTGTCCCCAGGAAGTTAGCCAGCGCTGCTCTGAGCCCAGAAGTAAATTGTGCCCTCTTGTCTGAGGTTAGACGTTCTAGGACACAGAATCTGGATGAATCCCATGGGGCAGTTTTCTGTGGTGGTATCAACTAGTGGTACTGCCTCAGGCCATCTCGTGGAGTGGTCAACCATGATAAGTAGGCATCTCGCCCCATGGGAAACTAGTAGCGGCCTTACGATATCAATGAACCTCCACCTCCGCTGCACTGGTTCAAATGTGTGTGGATGCCTTCGCGTGTCTGCACTTTTGAGGACTGGCAGTGCATGCAGGTCTTGGCTTCTGGAGGCCATGCAGACAAACCTGTTAGCCACCATTTTGACAGTGACTCAGATTGTGGGATGCACCAGGTTGTGGATGGTGTCGAAAACCTGGCATCTCCATAAGGCCAGAACAATGGGGTGAGGGCAGCCAGTAGATGTTGCACAGCAGTGTCAGGTTACCTGGGTTGATGCAGACATCTTCCATCCTGAAGCCAGAGATGGCTGTCCTATAGGTAGGGATCTCAGGGTCCTGCTGCTGCGCTTTGGTGAGGGTCTCGTAGTTGACTCCCTGGGACAGGGCATGTACCAACTTGACCACGGGGCATTGGTCAACGGCTTGTGATCGGTGAAAAACTTGAATTGCCGACCTTCCAAAAAGTAACAAAAGTGTCTGACTGCCAGGTACAGCACAAATAGCTCTCGGTCAAAGGCATTGTATTTGAGCTCCAGGTGGTGGGGGGGTGGGGGGGGGTCCAGAGATGTCTGCTAAAAAAGGCATGGGGTTGCCACTGGTTTCAATGAGCTGTTCCAGTGTGCCTCCTACCGCTGTGCTGGAGGCATAGACTGTCAGAGTGCTAGGTGCCTCTGGTCTGAGGTGGACCAGGAGGGTGACATTGGCCTTCTGGAATGCCCTCGAAAACTCATTGACTCAGGTAATGTCCTTTGACTTGCCCGTTATTAGCACGAAGAGGAGGTGCAATGATGTGGGCCACTGCCTGTATGAATCTGTGGTAAAATGTTATCATACTGGCAAATTCCTGTAGCCCCTTTACTGTTTTTGGCTTGGTGAAGTGCTGAACTGCCTCGAACTTTTCGGGGAGGAGTGTTGCCCCATATTTGTTTATTCTGTGCCCCAGGAAATCAATAGTGTCCAGGCCGAATTGACACCTTGCAGGGTTAATTGTTAAGTCGAATTCACTCAACTGGGTGTACAGTTGTCTCAGGTGGGCGGAGTTGCCACTAAGATTAAGTTCACTCTTAAATCTGTGTCCTCTAATTTAAGACTCCACTTTCCCAGGAAAAAAAAATCCTCTGACAATCTACGTTATCTGTGCTTCTTATAATCTTATAAACCTTTTCAAGATTTCCTCTTAGCCTCCTACATATCACTGAGAACAAACCCAGCCAATCCAGTCTCTCCTTGGAACTAAAGCCACCCTTTCCAGTCAACATCCTGGTGAATCTTTACTGCATTTTTTTCTAATACTACCACCTCTTTTCCAAATCTTGATGAACGGTTTCATGCTGAAAATTTCCCAATTCTTTTCATTCCATAAATGCTTCTTGATGCACTGAGTTCTTCCAGCCAATTGTGTTTAGCTTCAGATTTCAGCATCTGCAGCCGCCTGTGTGTCTACATCCTCACTGCAGTGCGATGACCAGAACTGTACACACGATGTAAGTAATTGAGTTTTATTGATAATCTCACATTAGACAGGATATGTGTTTATCAATAATCCATTTGTTGTGTATGGTTTCAGGTCAAGGCTAACAAACTGATAGATGGGTTTGAGGGGGAATGGTAAAATTCAAGAGGAGTACAATTTTAAAACTGAACTTTTTATTTGCTGTTTATAACGAGTAGAGAAAGAAAAATCCTCTCTATTTAGTGCCCTACTTTTCCAAACTTTTTTCTGCTTTGTGAATTGTGAACTCAAATAACACCTCACAAAAACCTCCTTCCCCTCTGTTGACTCTATCTACCTCTGTTGATACATTTGAAAAGTAGCAAAAATACTGCATCCTACTTACACTTTCCATCCTGCTGTCAGGAAGAATATTCAAGAAAGCACGCACTACTCTATTCATAGACAGTTTCTTTCCCATACTACCATCAGATGACTGAACAAACCTCACGTGAGTAAAATAATGTGTTGCACTTGCTCAATTTGAACTGTTTGCTGTAGTTCTGCTCTCTGCATTGTATTTTACTATACTTTATTTTGCTATGAATGGATGGACTTACAGGTTAGCATGCAAAACAAATCTTTGCACTTTACTTCAGCACCTTGAAAATAAATATATTACAACATCCTAATCAAATGTGGTATGCTTCTGACATTGAAACGAATATTCAGTACTTCCCTTTTCTGTTCGTTGAAATGCACATCTCTGGAAAAAAATTACATCTCTTTCAGTCCCATGCTCAGTTATAAATCATATTTATTTGATCAATGGGATTCCGCTGCTCCAGAATTAAAATGTATTTTCTCCTCTTCCTTTAACTTGCCATCTTGCATCTTCCATAAATATTACATCAAAAATACTGTTGACCCATATCCTCATAAGCACCAAGACAATTTCACCAATTACAAATGAGCTTGCTAACTTATTTTGGCTCCAAGTCCATTAACATATTTTAAAATTCTCTTCCTCAGGTTTAAATCTAACCTAGATATAAACTAACAATAATTTTTGTGTGAAGTCACACTCAGCATGAAATTGAACTGAGCACTTCAGGCCACAAACATAGTGTGGAACATCAGGTTGGGCTAAAGTGATGTCACATTGCCAACTCCACCTTTTTGACATCCTTCTTATTGAAACCTGAGCTTTGAAAGGAGGAAAACTATCAATTTAGTGCCCAAGAAAGTAATGGTAAGTAGAATAAATTACTACTGCCTAGTGGCATAGACCTCTACGATCATGAAGTGCTTTGAGTGACTGGTTATGGAATGCATCAAATCAGATCTTCTTGAGACATTGGACCTATTCCAGTTGGCCGACCATCCCAACTGATCAACAGATGATTCTATAGCCTTAACCCTCCACTCCCTCTGGATGCACATAGCAAATGCCAGATTATTTTAATTGACTTCAATTCAGTATTCAACACGAACATTCCTTGGAGGCTGGTAGATAAATTATCCTCATTGGGACTCAACACACCTCTCTGCAACTGAATTCTGGACCTCTTGACTGAAATAGCGCAGTCAGCTTAGGTTAGTAGCCAAAGCTCGAATCCGATCACACGGAGCAATGGCGCACTGCAGGGCCGTGTGCTCAGCCCACGACTGTTCCTGCTGCTGACTCGTGATTGCACTAACACAATCATCAAGTTTGTGGATGATACAACAATAGTTGTCCTCAATGTTGATGAGTCAGCTTATTGAGAGGAGATTGAACGGCTCACAAAATGTTTGAGAACAACCACCTGATCTCAATGTGGACGAGTCAAAGGAGATGATTATAGATTTCAGGAGGATGAAGGTCGATCAATCTCCATTACACATCAATAGTTCCATTGTGGAGAGATCAGAGAGCATAAAGTTTCTTGGTGTAGGACTATAGGTAAAAGGTGACCTACCCTGAATCATCAACACCTATGCTTCCTTAGGAAGTTGAGGAGGGTAAGCCTACTAGCCCCCATCTTGACAACCTTTGACAGGAGCACAATTGAGAGTGTCCTGTCTGCCGCATCATTGTGTGGTTTGGCAGCTGCAAATCAATACAGAGGTTCATCAAAACAGCCAAGGAGATCATTGAGGTTTTCTTTCCTCTATTAATGACATTTACCAAAAGGACTGCTTAAAAACATGGCTCAAACAATTACAGAAGACCTTTTCCATTTAGCACACAGTATCTTTGACTCCCTACCATCAAGAAGAAGGTACAGGAGGATCAAAATCAGGACTGTCAGGCTAGAAAATAGCTCCTTCCCTCAGGCTGGGAGATTGATGAACAGTATTCTGTAATGAAATAATCATCCCAAAATATTATTATTCATAGATTTTTTTAAAAATTATATCTTTATGGATATATTGTAATTATGTACAGGACTGCGTATTGTTTGTGTATGTGTGAGCACTGTGGTCTGGAGAAATGCTGCTTCATCAGGTTGTACATGTACAGTCAAATGATAATAAATGAACTTGAACTTGACGTGACAGTCACAGAAACAGGGACACATTGAAACCTCCAGTGAAATGCAAATGAAAGGGTACCCATTCTGACTTTGTAATCACAACATTGTTTTCCAGGCTATCAAATGATGTGATCAAACACTTTCTTTGGTCTACTGCATGTATTAATTTTTGCAGTTCAATGTGCAATGCCGCATTATCTGTCTCACGTGCACAGTGAGCACCTCATGAGAGGGGAAGGCACATGTACCAAAGAACACATTGTATTTCCTCCCTGACATTTCCTTCGCCTCCATTACAGAGTTTTATGCAGCTGTGCTGCCATGGGAATGAGTTCTTTTCTGAACAGTATTCCATAAAAACAGAATTGTAATGATTCTCTGTTGCTCGAGTTTTGCCACATCCTTCAAGGTGTCATGGGGCTGAAGTTGGACCAATTACTTTTGGCTAATTTTATGACTTGTTGCAGCAGAACTGAGGTAATGTAGTCCTGCACTATGCGAAGAAAGACACACACACAAGTGTAGTCGGGTATAGCTAGAATTTATTGGGGGATCAAGCCAGACATTTCCTGCCATTCCCCCCTTTACTGATGCAACGGCCCACATAACAAAAGCGGTTTCCCATGGGTAGGTTCATTCCTATATAACAATCCCTTCTCCCTCGTGCACTGTCTCTGTGTGTTGGCTGTGCAGAGGGGCCAGCGCCATTTTGGGGTTACTGGCCCTTACACTGCCCTAGCCATTAGTCTGCTGATTCACTTGCTGGGGCCAGCACCACCGCTGCACAGTCTGCTGGCTTTTGGTTGTGCTCACCACCTGGACCGCCAGTCCAATTGCTGCCGTGGTGTGCCGCTATATAATGCCCCTCACCCCCCCCCCCCCTAGAACTAGCAGAACTGTCCTTGGTGCCCGAAGGCAGTGTCTCTGCGGGTTTCAGTGGTCTGCCTCTTTTGCATGATGCTGGCATCTCAACTGGGCACACCGGGTTAAAATCTGTCCATGATGAAGACCTCCATTTTGCCTCCGACCTAGAACTCAAACATGGCTCCATCGTTTCAGGTGACCTGGAATGGACTCTCGTACGGGCTTCTGCAGCAATGGATGGTGTAGACCCCTGCAAATGAAAACATACTCACAGTCCTGCAGGTTTTTGGGTATGTTAGTCTTCACGTGTCCGTATCTGGCAGGTAGAGTCGAGGCCAGGTTTCCAACTCTTTCCCATTGTTTACGGAGGAGAGCTGCCATGTCATCCTGCTTTCTGCCTGGAAACGGTATGAATTCCCCGGGACCACCAGTGGAGCTCTTAGACGAGTTCAGCCAAAGAGGATCCCCAGCAGTGCCCATGGTAGCTCGTCTACCCAGTTAGGTCTTTGTAGCCTGGTCATGAGCACAGCCCTGAGGTGTCTGTGGAAGCACTTCGCTAGCCCATTTGACTCTGGGTGATAGGCTGTTGTGTGGTGTACCTGGGTACCCCACAGGCCTGCAAAATCAGACCACAAGCTGGAGGTTACCTGGCCCCTTCTGTCCGATGTGATGTGGGATGGTATCCCACACCGTGCCACCCAGGAGGAGATGAGGGCTGGCGTACGAGGTTGTAGATGTGTCCACCAGCGGGACTGCTTCTGGCCACTTGGTGAAACCATCAACCATCATGAATAGATAGCAGAAACCCTGAGATACTGGTAGGAGTCCCATTAAGTCTACGTGGATGTGGTAGAACCTTCACTCCACAGTTTTGAAGTGCTGCGGTGAGGTCTTGGTATGCTGCTGCACCTTGGCAGTTTGGCACCTTTGTCCACCTGCTGACCTGATTTCATAGTCCATGCCACATGTATTTGCTGGCCACCGGTCAGACCGTGGTCCTGATGGATGGGTTAACTAACCAGTGGTCGCACAGGAGGGTGGTGCTACCTGCACTGACTGGGATCTCCTAGAACTGCAGTCGCATACTGGGACATCTCTGTGTTGTCTTGCTGCGCCTTCGCCAGTGCTATGAAATCCACCCCCTTCATTAACATGTGGATACTCTGGACAGTATGTCGGCCACCACGTTGTGTGTCTTATATCTGTAGTGTATTCTAAGATGTAAGACAGGTGACGCTGCTGGTGGGCTTACCAGGGGACCAAGATCTTGGCCAAAGTGAAAGTCAGGGGCTTGTGGTCTGTGAAGGCTATAAAGTCCTGCCCTCTAGGAAAAGTACCTGAAGTGGTAGATGGCCAAGTACAGCGCCAGTAGCTCTTTGTTGAAAGCACTGTACTTCAGTTCCAGAGGTAGCAGATGTTTGCTGAAGAAAGCCAATGGTTGCCAACTCCCTTCAATCTGTTGCTCGACTACTTTACCAATTGCTTTTCCTGAGGCATCCACTGTCAGGGCCATTGGAGCATCTGCCCTGGAGTGTGCCAGAAGAACGGCACCTGCCAGGGCTTCCTTGGCCTTCTGTTGACTCCCTGTTCACCATCCAGGTGAACAAAGGCCACAAAGTATGGTCAGCTGAGGGGATGAACCTGTGGTAGGAGTTGATCATCCCACAAACTCCTGTAGTCCCCTGATTGTGTTGGGCCGAGGAAACTTCCGGATGGCTTCCACCTTGCTGGGTAGTGGTGTGGTTCCTTCCTTGCTTATCCTATGGCCCTGGAAGTTGATGGCCTCCAACCTGAACTGGCATTTGACTGGGTTGATCATCAGTCCAAATTTGCTCAGCTGGGTGTATAGGTTGCAGAGGTGCACCAAGTGTTCTTGTCGGTCCCAGCTCACCACAAAGATGTCATCCAAGTAGATGAAGGTGCCAGCCAGGTCTCGGCCTACTGCATCCCTTTGCTACTAGAATGTCTGTGTGGCATTCTTCAACCTGAATGACATGTGCAGGAATTAAAACAAGCCAAACAGGGTGATGATGGCAGTCTTGGGGATATCATCTGGGTGGATTGGGATCTGATTATATCCCCGCATGAGGTCCACCTTGGAGAATATTTTTGCTCTGTGCAGGTTGGCCGCAAAGTCCTGGATGTGCAGCATGGGGGTTATCGATCTGGTGTTGTGGCCTCGTTGAGATGACGGTAGTCACCGCACAGTCTCCAACCCCCAGGGGCTTTGGGCACCATGTGCAGGGAAGAAGCCCATGGGCTGCCTGACCACCATACTATTCCAAGCTCTACCAGTTTCTTCAATTTCTCCTTCGCCAGCTGGAGCTTCTCCGAAGGAAGATGTCTTTCCCGTGAATGGAGTGGTGGGCCTTGGGTGAGGATGTGATGTTGTATTCTGTGCCAGGGCTTCACCGTGGTGAATTGGGGGGTGAATACTGCCAGGAACTTGGCCAGGACCTTGGGGTACTTGTCTGTGAATCGCTGCACGGAGTCCAGGTGTGGTGCTGAAAGCTTGGTGTCCTTGAGGTCCATGAGCAGATTGTGAGTGCCCAGGAAGTCTGCCCCGAGGAGCGACTGTTTCACTGCAGTCAGCGTGAACACCCATGAGAAGAAGCTGCCACCTAACTGCAGTTCGACCTTGTGTGTGTCATAGGTCTTGATCATGCTGTTGTTGGCAGCCCTCAGCATGGGGCCCACTTGCCTGTTCCTGGTGTCCTGTCCCAATGGGGGAAGGACGCTGACCTCTGTCCCAGTGTCCACGAAGAATTGCCATCCAGACTGGCAGTCCCACACGTACAGGAGGCTGACTTGTTGGCCAGACATCGTGACCATTAGTGACGGCTGGCCCTAACATTTCCCTGGAACATGCATAGCGGTCTGCACCAACGGGATCCGGAACCCCATCTCTGGTGGTAGAAACACCACTGGTTGTAGGGATCACCTCCTCTGTGGGTTGGTGTTCCTTCTGTGGGTCTTGGCAGGTCTGGCTGTGGGGTTTGGCGATGAGTCCCACAGATGCCAAGCACTCTCTTTTCTGTTTCGTGCTCGTGCTGTGATTTTCTTGGGGTCGCTGAAGTCGGCATCTGTCAGGAGCAGTTGGACGTCCTCAGGTAGTTGTTCCAGGAATGCCTATTCAAACATGATGCAGGGCAGCTGGAACTGTTGTGGGAAACACAGTGCAGTTCCACCTGCATGGGATATTATGGGTAGGGCAGACAGCCTTTGCTATGCTGCATATTTATGACCGGTGGTGCTGAGGCACCAGTCGCCCCACCTCCAACAGATCCAGAGGCCCTTTCAGGTGGACCAGTTAACGCTACAGCAACCTTTTAGTTTTAAATCCGCTCCTGTCACTGGCCTCAAGGCAAAGGGTCCACCTGAAAGGGCCCACTGATAGTCTGGTGAATACATTGCAGATGCAGCAACATGAGAATACCAGTGTGTGAAGGAATGCATCGTAAATAGCTGCAACCTAACCTATATCTCTCATTATTAAATAGCCTTCAACAATTGAATATGGTTCATTTTATAATTATGAATAATAACACTGCCAAAATGTGTCATTTGAAATGATTATTACATACAAGTAAACTAGCTTGATCTATTGTTGAAAAAATATATCAAGATATGCTCCAATACATACAGTCCATTAGTGCTTCCAAGAATAATGATTATTACACTTTTATATCTACTGTTCAATATTGTGGACTGTGCAATAGTACAATGTGCAACATGCAAACCTTTAATAAACTAAATGTATTGATACGTATCATTGATAAGCATTGAACTGTAATGGATCTGTGTTAATATTTAGATTAATAAACTATATTTCATATAAAAATGTCTTAGTAAAGTTAGTTATGCGTGGTTACAGGGTCACACACACCAGTCACAGCACATTTACAGAGAACCATTGTACTCAGGGAGAAAGAGATCATTCTTGGAGTCGACATGTCTGGAAACCAAAGCCATAATGGAACTGAAGTGTTCTTAATTGAAACTCAAGGACTATGTGTGATTTCTTAAAAGCATTTTTTTGGGTATATGCAACATTCTGATGACATATGCCAGACTTCCCAGAATTGTAAATTTAAGCCTCTTGAAACAGAGATGAGGTCAGATGTTTTACAGATATGGAGTGATTTTGCAGAAATTAAACAAATGTGGTGATGTCACATCACATGATGTCAGAGAACTATATACTGAAGGCAAAGAGATGTTTTGAATTTGGAGACTGAAGAAACTTGACATCCTGGAAATATAGGATTGGGCCAGTAATCTCTAGAAAGAGAGAGAGATGCTGTTCTGTATTGCATTATCCTTATCATAGGAGATACAAAACATGTGGCTTTTAAATAAGTAAGACCACTTTTGACTGCTCTTTTAAGAAAATAGAGACAGTCTGATGTGCCCAGAAGATGGTCACTCATGTTTGAAAAAGAAATCATTGTGAAGATTAGTGTTCCATAATCCGAACAAGATAAGGGGAAACTTGTGAAAAACTGGTAAGAAGAAATATCTCTCTGACAGATAGTTCATCAAGACACTTGTGACTTTAAAGTTTAGAAGTGCTTAATTACTTCTGAACTACAATTTTAAAAGATCCTGAAGTTCAACAAGAAGTTTGAAACTGGACTTTAAAATTGACTTTTCAGACTTTAGCACACACAATTACATGTGTGCATAGTGGGGTTAAATTTAAAGATAAGTAAGAAATGTTACATTATTAATAGCCTAATAAAAACTATTATTTTGAATTTACCATTGGTGAATTTTCCATTGCTGTTACTTTGTTAATATTAATAAAGTTTGTTAGTTTGTAACAGTACTGCTAAAAATCACATGTTCTACTGAGCTTCTGAACATGAAAAATATGTTTTAAAGGAAAATAAATGGTGGAAATAGCTCCAATTTTTTTCAGATCATTGATTTTGAGTTGCTGATTGGAACAGTTTTACTACAATTTGATCCCTTCATACTTAATTTCTACATAGAGATGGGCAGTAGTGAGACCTCAAAGAGATTTTCCAGTCAATGATCTGATAGTTAGCTATATTATTCTGTCCAATTCTGGTTGCTCCATTACAAAAATCATATGAAGGCTTTGAAAAGGTACAGAAGAGATTTGCCTGGATGCTTCCTGGATTAGAAGGTATAAACTATAAGGTGAGGTCATATAAGCTTGGGTTGTTTTCTCTGGAATATGGAAAACAGAGGGGAGACCTGATAGGTTTATAAAATTATGAGAGGCATTGATAGGGTAGTTAGTCAGAATCTTTTTTCCAAGATAAAAATGTCACATACCAGATAACATGTTTTTAAGGTGTGGTGAAGGGGGTGTTCAAAGGAGAAGTGTGGGGCATTTTTTACACAGAGAATGGTGTGTGCATGGAATGGACTGCAAGGGATACTGGTTGGATGGTAGCATTTAAGAAGCTTCTAGATAGATGCATAAATATGGAGGAAATCAAGTGATATAAAATGTGCAAACAGCAGAATGTTAGTTTAATTTGACACCTTGATATTAGGTACAAACCGGAATCTGAGGGGCCTGTTGCTGAGCTTGACGGTTCTATGTTGTATGGTTTGAAACATACATTTCAA
The DNA here is from genome assembly GCF_036971445.1 of Narcine bancroftii. NCBI lineage: Eukaryota > Metazoa > Chordata > Chondrichthyes > Torpediniformes > Narcinidae > Narcine > Narcine bancroftii. The sequence goes on from NC_091476.1 coordinate 177,244,191, forward strand.
TAGATTGTGTAGGTTTCATGATTCAGAATTGTTTTGTTCCCTAAATGCTGACTGTCATTCAGAAGGGAAAGGAAAAATATTTATGTTCTTTATCTGGCTCACCAAAATGTACATTTAATGTAAGATCAATGTTGTAAGAATATTTCAACAATATCACTGATGACTTTTCAAGGAAATGTGATGCATTTCTTGAATTTTTAAGAGAAATTTAATAGTTGAATAGTAAAGTTAAAGAGGAGTAAAATAAAATACGAGACATATACAGGTGACCCCAAGAGTATTCCCAGAAATTGGACTGTGTAATTATTTTTCAGAAAATGAAGCTTATCATGTGTGCAGGCTTCAAGAAAGACCAAGTTGAAAAACAATGTGTTAATTTATTTATTTTTGACACGTAAATTCCATAAGCACAAACTTATTCTATATCTCAAATTTTGGTAATGATTGTAAATTGCTGTAACATGAGGTGGAGAGGGGCTGTAATTGGTTTTAAAGTAGATGATTCATGTGTTGCCACTATTGAGAAAATTTATTTTCAGATGGATTTGCAAACCCCAATAATGTGTTTGGAATAATTGCTATTCTTAAACTACCAGAAAAGTACATAGTTTGAACAGAGGATAGTTATTTTTATTTGCTAAAACAAAGGACAAACAAATTACTGCAATTATGGCATCCAAGGTCTGACTTCATGAACACATATTTCTGCTATATTTAATCTTATGACCAAAACTACAAATATTCTTCAGATAACATTGGCTAATTTTAAATAACATGGAAGAACTTATAAAAATGCCAATGAGAATAAAAGTATTAGACAAAGTCATACGACTAAGGACAGACAAAACACTGAAGTCTAAAGGAAACATGAAATTCTGCAGACACCAGGATTGAAGTAAAAACAAGATGCTTGAGAAACTCATCAAGTCAAGTAGTGTTCTTTATATAGCAGAGAAAGAGATACATAACCAATGTTTCAGGTTTGAGGTATTCATCAAGGTATAGAAAAATGTCAGCTGATGTCAACCTAATCGAAGGTTTTATTAAATGTAAAGCATGTCAAATAAATTTACTCAAATTCATTAAGGGGGCATGACAAGATGGTGTAGAAGAAAGACGTGTATTCCACCTTTCCCCAGCTGGATTACCAAATACTTGGTTTTTAAAAAGCATAAAAGTGGTTAAAAATAATATTTACAGTTGTTTAAATAACAGTGATTTATGATGGCATCTAATGTGAAAAAATTTAAACCTCAACTTCAGAAAAAATTACCATAGAAAAGTGCGGAAGAATTGAGGCCGACCTGCAGGGCTGAATCCACGGAGTCATCGTTGGGAGTCTCCAAGCCTCAGAGGACTCCAGCCCATTCGAGTTTGACCTCGGCGCCGATCCTGCCTCTGCAAGATGGCACTGACACTTTGGTGAGTTCGGCCGCCAACCCGTGTTCATGTGAAGCCATGTGCGCAGGCGGCATGGCCGACAAGGGGGCCCGTAACCTCGCTGGGTGGCCCGGGGGAGCGCAGTGTAGCATTGTAAGATGCTCCTGCATGTCCAGCAGCTTTGCCTGGCTAGCATGGGGGATCCCAGGTCCGAGAATTGCTGGACAAAGTATGGGCTGTGGGGGATCCCAAACGCCGATGTCCCGAAGAGGTTGGGGAGCCCGTGTCGGGTATCCAGACCCACAGCTGTTCAGCTAAAGGATCTACGATGACTGAGGAAGAAGAGGAACTTACCTTATTGGAATTTGTCCAGGAGGAGGAGCCTGTAGTTAAAGGAGGCAGGGATTTGGAAGGGATTGCTTGTCAAATGCACAATATGTCAAAACAAATATCAACTCAGGTGAATCAAGGATTTATGGAGATGGAAATAAAAATGAATACCCTGTGTGATGAAATGTAAACTATGAAACAGGAAATTACTATAGTTAAGAGTGATATTAATAGATGTATAAAATCAGTTGATACTGTGCAAGATAATTTTAAGAAAATTGAAACAGCGTTTTCTGAGTGTCAAAATGAGGTAGAACGAAATAGAGAAAAAGTGGTAGGTTCTTTTGTAGATTGGGGGATTCAAAAGAGATTTAATGAAGAAGATTTGGTCTTCCAGAGGTCATTGAAGGTTCCGACCCTATAAAAAATTTTAAGCATTGGATCCCAGAGGTGCTGGGAAAAGAGCTTTCTCCTGAAGGCTTGGAATTGGTTAGGGCTCATAGAGCTCTGAGAAGAAAACCACTTCCAGGACAAACACAGAAAGCAGTCTTGGTTCGTTGTTTAAAATACCAAGACAGAGAAATTATTCTACGTATGACAGTACAGAAAGCACAGCAGAGACAGTCTCCATTAATGGTTCAAAATAACAGTGATTTTTAATGCAGATTTCAGCCAAGAGGTTATTAGAAGATGACGAGAATTTAATACGGCCAAAGATGTTTTGTGGCGAAAAGGCTACAAGTTTGCTTTTCGTTACCCTGCAATTTTGAAGGTTTTTTTATGGAAATTTTCAATCTCAATTCTTTAAGAATGATCATGATGCTTTGGTGTTTAATAATTCTTTGCTGGAATTGCAAAGAAATGGGTGTTCTCCTCTGTTGTCTCTTAAGAGGAGGGTAATTGGAAATGGACATGGCTATGGAAAGAATGGAATGAAAGAGGAGTTGACACAAAGTCTTCTTGATGTTGAAGATTTGGAGCAGTCGTTGGGCTTGGAATCATTGGTCTGAATATATGGACTATATTTGATTGTGTTTAATTAAATAATAATATGTATGTTGCTGGGGGGGGGGGGTGACACTGAAAACTTTGATAGTCATCTGCCGCTAGTGGGTTAACCACACCCAGATTTTTAGGGTATTACTACCTTTGGGTGGTTTTTTTTCTGTTTTTGTCTTTTTTTTAGTTTTTTTTAAGAATTATAGAGGGGAGCATTATTTTATAGTGTGTAAATATATTAGTAATTAAAAAGATGTCAAAATTAAATATTGACTGCTATTTAAAAAATGAAAATTGATATTGTATTTTTACAAGAAATACATTTGACTGAAAAATAACATTTGAAATTGAAAAGAGATTGGATTGGTCATGTTTTTTCTTCTTTTAAATCTAAGGCAAGAGGAGTAGTGATTTTGATTCATAAAAAATTACCATTTGAATTGGAATCTTTAGAGGGGTATTATTAAGAGTGAACTGTAAAATATTTGCTGAATCTTGGACTTTGCTGAATCTTTATGCCCCTAATATAGACGATGAGCAGTTTATTTCAGAAACTTCTTTACTATTAACTCAAGCTAATGAAAAAGTCTTAGTTGATGGTGATTTTAATTGTGTTTTGGACCCTTTATTGGACAGAAATCAATAAAGTATAAGGACATCAAAGATGGCAACACAAATTAATGCATTAATTAAAGATTTAAATTTGATGGATATTTGAAGAAAAGTTAATCCTACAGAGAAAGATTTTTCTTTTTACTCTTCACGACATGATTCGTTTTCTAGAATTGATTTACTTTTGGTATCAGCACATTTACAAGGTAGAGTATTACGAGCTGAATGTAAATGTAGAGTTATATCAGATCATTCATTATTACTTTTTTCTTGTGAAAATTCGAAGGTAGTACGTCCGTCATTTAGATGGAGGTTTAATGCAATGTTATTGAAAAAATCAAAGTTTGTTACTTTTGTTAAAGAACATATCTCTTTATTTTTGACTGAGAATGTTAATTCTGTGGATAGTCATTTTGTAAAATGGAACACTTTAAAAGATTTTTTGAGGGAGAAGATTATTAGTTATTCTACAAAAGTTAAGAAACAATATATGGCAGAGAGTTTAGAGTTGGAAAATAGATTGCTGAGTTAGAGAAAGATTTTCAGAAAGGTGCTACAGAAAATTTTTAAAAGCTGCATTCGCGAGGTTGAAATTACGTTATAATACTTTACAAACTTACAGTTTAAGCGCTTAATTAATCGATCTAAACAGCATTATTATGAGTTGGGGGAAAGAGCTCATAAGGTACTTGCTTGGCAATTGAATGCTGAACAGACATCTCGGACTATTAATGCTGTTAAGAAGAATTCAAAAGTTACTTCTAAACCTCAGGAAATTAATGATCAGTTTTATTCATTTTATCTAAAATTATATAATTCTGATGGGAAACAGGATTATGGTTCTCTTGACTCTTACTTATCTAAATTAAAGTTACCGGTATTAGATGGAAATGATGTTCAGGAATTGGAATCTCCATTTACAGATTTTGAAATTAAGGAAGCTATTCAGGAAATGCCTAATGGAAAGTCCCCAGGGGATGATGAATTCCCTGTGGAATTTTATAAACTTTTTTATGATGATTTCTCTAATGTATTTGGAGAAATGTTGATTTATCAAGTCACTGAAGATCAGAAGTTACCAGAATCATGTTCAAGTACCTTATTAACTGTTATTCCAAAAAAAGCTAGAGATCCATTTAAAGTGTCTTCATATAGACCTATTTCTTTATTAAATGTAGATTATAAAATTATAGCAAAAGTATTAGCTAACAGACTTACTTAGTATTTACCCAAATTGGTACATATTGATCAAACAGGCTTTATTAAGAATAGAAATGCATCAGACAATATATTTTGATTAATTACTTTGGTCAATGCATATTGAGAGCAGAAAAAGCTTTTGATAGGGTTGAGTGGGATTTTTTATTTAAAGTGTTAGAGAAATTTTTTATTGGTTGGGTTAAGGCTTTATATACGAACCCAATTGCTAGGGTGGTGACAAATGAACAGATTTATTTACCATTTAAATTGACTTGTTCAACTCCACAGGGCTGCCCATTGTCACCAGCCTTATTTGCATTGGTTATTGAATCATTAGCTCAGGCTATTAGACAAAATGAAGAAATTAGAGGGATGAGGGTTAAGAATAAAGAATATAAAATTAACTTATTTGCGGATGATGTGTTGGTATACTTGACAGAACCGGAATGATCGTTGAAACAATTGCAAGAGTGTTTGTTGAAATTTGGAGAATTATCGGGATATAAAATTAATTGGGATAAAAGTGAAATTTTACCAGTTGGAGTGGGAGATTATTCTGAATTTAAAACTATTGCAAAATTAATGTGGATAAGTAAAATTAAATATCTAGGTGTGTTTATGGATATTATTAATTATCAATCATTATATCAATTAAATTACATACCTATAATTAAGACAGATTAAAGCAGATTTGATTAAGGGAAAATATCTTCCATTAACTTTGATTGGTTGGGTTAATTGTATTAAAATGAATATTTTCCCTCAAATTCAATATTTATTTCAGTCAATACCTTGTTTACTTTCAAGGGTTTTTTCAAGATTTGAATAAAGTAGTGCGAGAGTTTTTATGGAAAGGAAAATTAGCTCGAGTGGCGTTGGATAGAATTACATGGAAGTATGCATTGGGCGGACTACAGTTAACACATTTTCAAAATTATTATGAAGCGGCCCAGTTGATGTTTGTTAGTAGATGGATGGATTTAGATCAGCGTCCTAGCTGGGGAAAAGTGGAGATGGTGGGTATTTCTAGGGTTGAGATGTATGAATTTATATTTTGTTGGAATTTGATTTTATTACAACAATATGATATGTCGATATTGAAACATTGGTTAAAGATTTGGATTTAAATAAAACAGGGTGTTAGGGTCAAAAGATAAATTATCAATTTTAACTCCATTTGTATTATAATCAGCTTATTCCCTTTTCAATGTTTAATAATCATTTAAAGATTTGGGATTCTAAAGATATAAAGGCAATACAAGATTGTTTTGAAGAGGGGAAATTTCTTTCTTTTAATCAACTGAGAGAAAGATTTGATATACCTGTAAAATCTTTGTTTGCATATTATCAACAGAGCTTTGATAAAAGATAATTATGGCAGAGAGATGATTTTACCTACTTTTTTGAGGTTTGAATCTTTGATTTCCTCTATACCAAAAAGGGTTATATTTCAGTTATGTATAATTTGTTACAAGATAGTATAGATAAGTCAGATTGGGAGAAATCTAAACTTAAAAGGGAGAGTGAATTATTTTCCCCAATGATGACTGGGCGACTACGTGTCAGGACAATGTAATTAAATGGACTAATGTAAGATATGGAATGGTTAATTATATATTTTACATCAATTATATTTGACCCCGGATAAGCTAAAAAAAAAAAGGGTTTAGTAATTCGGATTCTTGTTTTAGATGTGGCTGATGTATTGGAACTCTTCGACATGCTGTTTGGACTTGTGTTAAAGTTCAATCATTTTGGCAAGGAATTAAAGTAGTTTTGGAAAAATTATATAATTTTATATTACCATTAGATCCAATAATTTTTTTGTTGGGAAATTTGTATTTGTTAAATTCAAATTGCTATAGTACGTTTGGTGTAATCAGTAGCGTGGAAATGTGTTGCTAGTACTTGGAAAGATGATACTGAGATTAATATATCACATTGGCATAATGAATTGAAAGCATGTATTGTTATGGAAAAAAAAACTTATAATTTACATGATAATTATTATTCTTTTGTTAGTAAGTGGTCTCTGTATTTGAAATATATGCATTTAGATATACTTTAAAATATTATTAACATTTATAATATTTTCTTTTTATATATAATCTATATTTTTTTGCTCCCCTTAAGGGAGTTGGCTGAAGGGGTGGGAGGGTGGGATGGGTGTTAATATCTTTGTAAAGTCTTTTTTTAAATTATTTCTATACTGTATGTAATGTTTTTTTTCTATTTTTAAAATAAAGTTTGATAAAAAATATTCATTAAGGATATCACAAGGACAAGTGAAAGGGGGGGGAAACCTGCAGCTGTAGCATATTTAGATTTTTCACAGGTATTTGGAAAAAGTTCCATTTGAAAGGCCAAGGTTTTGGAGGAAGTGCCTTAAATTGAAAATCTGTTTTCCCATAGAAGTTGGAATAAATATGTCCTTTTTAGGCAGGATAGATATTGAGCATCTGAGGGATTAGTTCTTGGGCCTCAATTTTTTACTATTTACATTAATGACCTTTGAGAGGGAACAAAATGTTTGCCAGAGATATGAAAATAGGTGGAAGAACATGTGATGAAAGCATTGTGATTCTCTAATAAGATAGAGGTGTGATTGAGCAAAATCCTGGCAAATGGAGCTTAATATAGGCAAGGAATCCAGGTGTTCTCGTGCATGAATCATAAAAAGCACAAAGGCAGGTCTGTGAAATAGTTGGAATGACATTGTGCAGTTTCTGGGAAATAGTTACAAGGATAAATACCTTTTTTACAAAAATGCTGGAGTTTAGGAACAATAAACAAACGTGCTAGAGAACCCAGCAGTTCACACAACATCCATAGGAAGTAAAATGTAATTAAAGTTTCAGGTGGAACACTTTGTCAGAAACAAGGGAAAACAGGTACCTGATTGGGATTGGGGAGAGCAGGAATGGGGAAGGGGGAGGAGCAAATGTTCATAGGCATGAAGTAATAAATGGATATAGGTGGGAGGGTGGAAGAGAAAGGAGCTGAAAAGTGATGGGGAGAGGGCAGAGAGCTAAAAAGGATAGATCTCTGATAAGAGATGAATGGAAGGGGTGGAGAGCTGCAGGAAAGGAGGCAAAGGGATACCAAAAGAGGAAGTCTGCAGAGGGTTATATAGATGGAATGTAGAGGTTAATATTAATCCTGTCTTGTTGGAGACTGTCAACATGGAATACAAGTTGTTGGTCCTCCAATTGGCAAGTGGCATTGATTTGGTAGTACGAAGCCGTGGACAGACATGTGGAAATGGTGCATGGAATAAAAATGGTTTACCACTTCAAGGTCCATGCTGTTGCACTGGACAGAGAAATCTCCCAATCAAGGAGAGGACTAGAGTCACATTGGGAGCACCACATTTGGTAAATTACCCCGACAGATTCACGTGAGGTGTTGAATCACTTGGAAGGACCGTTTGGGCTCTGGCAAGTGAGGCACATCTGACAGACACAGTGCTAGGTTCCAAGAGGGAGATTAGTGAGAAGGAATGAGTGAACGAGAGAGTCCTGGAGGGAAAGTGGAGAGGGGAGAATAGAGGAGGGGAATATATGTCTGGTGGCAGGATTGTAATGTAGGTGGCAGAAATTGCAGGGAATAATATGTTGGATGTGGAGACATCTGAGGTGTTAAGTTAGGTCAAGGGAAATCCAGTTCTTCTTGTATTTCAGGATGGGGGGGGGCATGAGGAAAGGGTAGATATGCAGAAAATAGAGGAGATGTGGATGAGGGCTGAGTTAATGGCAGGAGAGGGGAATCTACAATTTCTGAAGAAGGAGAACATGTCAGATATCCTTGGATAGAAGACATCATTCTGGGAACAGATGCAGCGGAGGCAGAGGAATTTAGAGAAAACAATAGAAACTTTGCAGATGACAGGGTAGGAGGAGGTGAAATCAAGATAACTGTAGTAGTTGGTGGGTTTATAGAAAATGTCTAGATAGTTTGTCTCCTCAGCGAGTGACAGAGAGATCAAGAAAGGGGAGAGTTTTGCCAGAGATGGAGCAAGTGAATCTGAGGTCAGGATGAAAGTTAGCAGCAATGGGTAAAGTCGACAAGCTCATCATGGGTGCAGGAGTCAACACCAATGTAGTCATTGATGTAGAGAAGTAGAAAGGAGGACTTGAAAAGCTTTGCCTCTGCACCCTTGCAGCATATCTGATAATAGGATAGGCACAGCTGGGACTCACGCGAGCACCAATAACTACACCTTTTGAAGAAAAAAAAAGTGGCATTGCCAGTACTGCTGTAATGGCACCATTGCTGCTGGTGTTCACCCAGGAGAGTAGGCAGCAGGGATGCAGTGCTGCTCCACATGGTCCTATTACCTGGTTATGGTGCTGACAGCTCCATACAGACTTTAACTGCCTCTTAGAGGAGCTGATGGTAGTTTTTCAAACATCCTGCAATGAAGGAGCTCTGTGCCCAAGATGGGAGCACCCGTACTAGATAGTGTAGCACAAGGGGTTGCATACTCTGGGGGAGCAGTGGACTGGCATGAGCACCAGAAATGGGGAGAACATCCCCAGCTGCCAAGAAGCCTAGGAAATAATCCTTCAAGAAGGTAACCTCAGCAGTGGACCAGCAAGGGTCTCAGAGGCTGAAGGGCAGCATGGTTAGTATAGCAGTTAATGCAACACTGTTGCAGCACCGGAAACCTGGGTTCATATCCAGTGCTTGCATGTAAGGAGTTTATACATTGTCTCCATGTCTATGTGGGTTTTGTCTGTGTGCTCTGGTTTCCTCCCACCCTTCAAAACATACGGAGGTTGTAATTAGGTGGCACGGGCTCGAATGCCGAAAGGGTCTGTTACCGTGTTTTATGTCTAAATTTAATTCAAGGTTGCACGCAGGCTGTGGGATGCTGGTGATTTGCGGTCAAAGGACACACACAAGCTGTGGGCTGCTGCCGATTTGCATCAAAGGACTCACACTAGTTTGTGGGATGCAGGATACTAGCTCATAGGAACTATGATTAGAGCTTGGTTTAGGGAGATGAGGGCAAGAAAGACTCTTGAAGGACCTCAGGTGCTGAAGGCTTCCTGATTGCATTGGAAGTTTGGATCTGAGCTCGGATTGCCAATGGCTTGAACAGGCTAAAAAGCTTCATTCACCCTTATTAGCCAAAAGTGGAACATAGACTGCAAAAATCAGTGAAACCCAAGAATTCCATAGGCAAGTATAAGAATTTGCATTTCAACATTATATACTTTCTCTGCTGAGCAGAAGGTCTTTACAGCAGAGACATTTGTGCACCAGTTCTCACTGATGTAAATGCACAGTCCCCCTCCAAGTCTTGCCAGAAATGCAAACTCGCCTGTGAATTGCAATGGCAAGAATTTACAAAGCTACATTCTCAGTGGGAACTATCACTTCAGATAATGAGGCTGAGTCAACGCAGATAACCAGGAGAAATCTAGAGAAACACAAGAACTGCAGATGCTTGAATCTTAGGGGAAAATGAAAAAGTGAAAGACTCAATGGGTCATGCAGAATCCAAGGAGATAAATAGACTGTCAATGTTTCAGGTTAGGCCTTTTCCAAGATGGGGAGGGAAGATATAAAGTATAAAAAGAGGATGGTGTTGGAAATAGGTCGAGGAATAGGGAATGGTACAAAAATAATGGGAGATTGGAGAAACATGGAGTGGAAGAGACCACCGTGTGTGTGTGGTGGGAAGGCAAAGGGTGGTAGAGAAAAAAGGGTAAAGCAATATTTCACTTGTGAATCTGTAGGGGTCATGTACTGCATCTGGTGCTCCTGATGTGGCCACCTCTACATTGGAGAGACTAGCTGCAGACTGGGAGATCGGATCATTGAGTACCTTCATTCTGCCAATGAAGTGGGAATCTCCCAATGTCAACTGTTATGAGCCCAGAGGACCCCAAAACCCAGCAGCAATAGATATTCACTAAGACAAATGGTTACTTAATCAATAGTTGCTTTTAATTATCTTTAAACATGAAAACAGAATCACACTTTAACATCACTATTAACTTAACTAACCTAACTTAAACCCCTTCTAATTCTAAGCGCACGTGTATGTAAGGTGTGTGTAAGTTCAGAAAAGTTCTTTGATTCACAGTCTAATCTTACTTCTCGTTCCTCCAAGTTCACTGGTTTCAGGCAATTCTTATTCTGTGCACAGAATTTAACATTTATGAAGTTCACCAGGCTTTGGTGCTTGAAAGGTAAATGGTCATTGCTCAGGAAGGTTCTTGTCAGTTTTCAGAGAGAGATTTGTTGTTTACTGAACACCCACAACTGATTCCTTTTAATCAGCCACTTCAATGTCTTGTGGAAGAAACTTGCCCCATCAGGATTTTCCAGATGATAACCTTTCAGGTCACCACAGAGTTCCTTTTTGTTTCTCTTATTTCAAGTGAAACATTAGGAAGCTAGACCTCTCCACTTGTATGAACCACAAGGGGTGTGACCAGGCTGAACTAAGCACTCACAACCCATCTTCCAAATGGGGTTTTTCCACAAACTTGCTGTCGAATCCTGAGGTCAAATAAAGTCAACACTCTTAGATTAAATTCAAATATGCTCAGTTTTACTCCACCATTACTGTTTTTTTACTCCCTCATGGTCCTGTGCAACATGCTAGCCATCTCAATCGATAACTAATCTATATTATCCTGTAAGGCATTACAGTCAATAACTGAACTATATTATTTATCATTATAACACTTGCCAGCTTGTCCTGTTGCAGTCCCAGCTGTTGTTGCTGACTGTAAAACTTCAGAACTGATCTCTCTCTTCTCAGAGTAAAGCCTGTTTGACTCCCTTTCTGCTTGCAAAAACCACATGACTCTCTTAGAACAGCAAACAGCATTTCTAGACAGCCTGCTGCTCGAAACTTACTCCTCCGAGTTCCTTCATCTTTTGCTTTTCAAAACAACAATCCATTAATGAAGTCTCTTGGGTACTCTCCAAAGCTCCTGGAAAGGTTCTTGGACCTGCCCTGTCTACCAGAGCTCCAGTATTTTAAATACACTTCACTGTACTGAAGTGTTTGTATATGACCTACACTAAAAAACCCACCCCAATTTATATTCCAAAAACATATCTATAATTTATCACACTTTCCTCTACAAAGAAATTTTAACTCCTGAGTTAAACTTTAGTTATAACTAGACTGACTTTAAAATCACATAATATATAACATAACAATGTAACCCAATGTTGAGAATATATATTTCTATACATGATCAATTTTAATATCTTGACAAACAATCTGCTATCACATTATTTGTACCTCTGATAAGATTAATTTGCAGATTATATTCTTGCAATATTAAACTCCAGTTTAACAATCTTTTTTTTCATTTTATTCAAAATTACCAGAGGATTTTGGTCAGTAAATATCACAATTGGTTCATGAGAGGTACTGAGATATACATCAAAATTCTGCAGAGCAATTATTATAGACAGCAGTTCCTTCTCAATAGTGGAATAGTTCCTTTGATGAACATTGAATTTTTTTGAAAAGTAGGCAACTGGATGGTCAATTTCATTATTGTAATAAAACTGCACCTGCTGGCATCTACTGCTAAAGAAAATGGTCCGTCAAAATCAGGAGATTTTAAAACAGGATAATGGCATAGCATCTCCTTTAAATTTTCCAAAGATGTCTTACAAACTTTAGCCCACACAAATTTCTCCCCTTTTTACAAAAGATTGGTTAAAGGAAGAGCAACGTCAGAAAAATATTGGCAAAATTTCCTGTAATATCCTGCCATTCCTAAAAACTTTCTCATTGCTTTCTTGCCATTGGGAATAGGAAATTCAGAAATTGCATTCACCTTAGCTTGAATATGTGCAAGTTTGCTATGACCAACGACATGACCTAAGTCTGTTACAGTAGCATCAATATAAGCATCTATATGTGTCAACCCTTGGATTACCAAATTAATCATCCTTTGGAATGTTGCAGGGGCATTTTTCATGCCAAAAGGTAACACATGATACTCATATAAACTGGATGGAGTTACAAAAGCCTAAATATTCTTTCCTCTCTCAGTTAGAGACACACACCAGTAACTGTCAACAAATCCAACTTAGTAAGAAATTTAGCTTTCCCAATTTTATCAATAGTCATCTAATAGGATAAACACCTATTTTAGTTACTGAATTAACCTTTCTGTAATCTGTACAGAATCTAACAGTTCTATCTGGCTTTGGTACCAGAATACAAGGAGAACTGCAATCTGAGTTTGAAGGTCTAATAATAGCATTTTTCAACATATATTCCACCTCTAATCTATGATTTTACTCTTCTGAATATTTATTCTATATGGGTGTTGTTTTATGGGACTTGCCTCTTCCACATTCACATCATGATAAATTACTGATGTCTTTTTTGGAACATCAGAAAATAAATTTGTATATTTCAAAATTAATTCTTTCAACTGCACCTGTTCTTGTGACTTAATATGGCCTAAATTTTCCTCCAAATTTTCCAAAATTGCTGAGTTAGACAGGTGCACAGGATCCATGGTTTCTTTAAGGTTACCCTCTCAAGATTCTGCTTCTATAATCTTATGATCCATAACTTTCTCAACCCTGTCAACAACTAACATCTCTGATACAAATTGTTCTCCACTACCCTTATCCTCATAATTATTCCTTTGATCTGAAGTGTTAACAACATAGTTAACATCATTCAGTCTTGAATGATGTTAACTATCATACATATGTAGAAAATTTAGCTCTCAAAGGATTGTCATGTGTTAGGAACAAAATTAAAACTTTACTTCCTGTCTTAAAGTTCCTCACTTGAGCTTTCCTGTCAAATAAATGCTTCATTTTATCCTGAGCCATTTCTAAATTCTCTTGAACCAAAATCCATACTTTTTGTAACCTATCCTCAAATTTTGAAACATAATCCAACAAGTCCAACTGCGCATCCTCGTTAACCCACTCTTCTTTATCAACATTAAAGGTCCTCTAACCTGATGTTCAAACATAATTTCAAAAGGGCTGAACCCTAATAAATCCTGCACAGCCTCTCTTGCTGCAAATAACAATAAATGAATACCTTCATCCCAATCTTTTCCATTCACCAGACAATAAATCCTCATCATATTTTTAAGAATAGAATGAAATCTTTCCAAAGTTCCCTGAGTTTCAGGATGGTACACAAATGAAGTGATCTGTTTTATTCCCAATTCATAAACCAACTGCTGAAACAACTCAAACATAAAGTTAGATCCTTGATCACGCTGGATCTCTTTCAGTAATCCAAAAACTATGAAAAATCTTTCCAGAACCTTTACCACTGCTTTGGCTTTAATATTTCTTAGTGGTATAGCCTCTGGAAGTCTTAATTGTTAACAAGTACTGATTCCCAGATTTAGTTTTAGGCATGGGACCAACATAATCCGCAATAACCTTTGTGAAAGGTTTCCCAACAATAGGAACAGGTTCCATTGGAGCTACTGAAGGACCCTGGTTTAAAAAAGTATCCAAAAGTAAACCTGGTCATTATAGGCCTGTGAGTCTGACATCAGTGGTTGATAAATTAATGGAAAGTGTTCTTAGAGATGGTATATACAATTATTTGGAAAGACGGGGATTGATTAGGAGTAGGAGGTAGATAATTTTTAACAAATCTTATAGAATTTTTGAGGAGGTTACTAAAAAGATTGACGAAAGGAAGGCTGTGTATGATGTCTGTGGGTGCTGTGAAGTTAGTAAGGCCTTTGACAAGGTTCTGCATAAGAGGTTAGATAGGACAGTTCAAGCATTAGGTATTAATGTTGAAGTAGTGAAATGGATTTAACAATGCTTGGATGGGAGATACTAGGGTAGTGGTGGAAAATTGTTTGTCAAATTGGAAGCTGGTGACTAGTGGAGTGCCAGAGGAATTGGTACTGGGTCCATTGTTGTTTGTAATAAATATGAATGATCTAGATGATAGGGTGGTAAATTGGATTAGTAAGAATACAGATGATATGAAGATTGGTGGTGTTGTGGATAATGAAGAAGGTTATCAAAGCTTGCAGTGGGATATAGGCCAGTTAAAAGTGTGGGCTGAAAGATGGCAAATGGAGTTTAACACTAATAAATGTGAAGTGCTACATTTTGGTAGGACTATTCAAAAAAGGACATGCACGTTAAATGGTTGACAATTGAGGAGTGCAATAGAACAAAGGGATTTAGGAATTCTGGTACATAATTCCATGAAAGTTGAGTCACACATAGATAGGGTGGTGAAGAAACCATTTGTTGTGTTGGCCTTCATAAATCAGAGTATTGAATACAGGAGTTAGGATGTCGTGTTGAGGTTGTATAAGTCATTGGTGAGGCCAAATTTGGAATATTGTGTGCAGTTTTGGTTGCCAAATTATAGGAAGGATCTAAATAGAATAGAGAGAGTGCAGAGGAGATTTACAAGACTGTTGCCTGGGTTTCAGGGTTTGAGTTACAGGGAAAGGTTGAGCAGGTTGGTACTTCATTCCCTGGAGAGTAGAAGATTGAGGTAATTTCATGGAGGTATTTAAAATTGAGGGATACACATAGAGTCAATGTGGACAGGTGTTTTCCATTGAGAGTGGGAGAGATTAAAACAAGAGCATGTGGATTGAGATTGAAGGGGGAAAAGTTTAGGAGAAACATGGAGGAATTTCTTCACTCAGAGGGTAGAGGGAGTGTGGAATGAGCTTCTTGCTGAAGAGATCGATGCGGTTTCAATTTTAATATTTAAGGAAAAGTTGGATTGACATATGGACAAGAGAGATGTGGAGGGTTATGGGCCGGGTGCGGGTCAATGGTATTAGGCGGAAGAAGGTGTTCGCCATGGACGAGAAGGGCAGAACTGGCCTGTTTCTATGCTGTAATTGTAATATCATTATAGGGTTATATCTTCTGTAGCTTCTTCCAATCTTGAGCAAACCAGCTCCTTCACCATGATGTGATACATCCAGAGAGGAAATTTTTGATGATGCATCTTTAGAAGTTGTTACAGAACATGGATAACTTGCTGAACATCCAAACCTATCCAATAAAATAGAGGCATAGGTGTGTTTTCTTGACTATCAGAGGCCTAAAACATTGGTTCCCCATTGGTCTCCTTTGGATGCTATGTGACCTACTCAATTCTCCTGCACATTTGGGTGGCACAGTTAACTTAGCGCCAGCGATCATGACTGAGGTTCAAATCCTGTGCTGTCTGCAAGGAGTTTCTCCATTCTCTCCATGTCTGGGTGCTCTGGTTTTTTCTCACCATTCAAAACGTACTGGGGTTGTAGGTTGATTGGTTGTAATTGGGGCAGCATAGGCTTGCACACCAAAATGGCCTGTATGTCTAAATTTAAAGGTTTTAATTTAAATTTTAAAAATTAAAATTTGCATATTATACTACTAATATTTCCAGCATTTTATGCTCTCATTTTTATTTACAATTCCATATGTTTATAGAATATAAAAATATAATATTTGTGAGTTAGTTTTAATGTCAAAATGATTGTAAAATTATTTTAATTGTGATTTTCATAAAATATTTTACAGAATCATTTTTGGTGCAATCCCATGTATGTTTTTATTTATATATCTGTGGATTTAGATTGTAGAACCAGAACTTGAGTTTTAATCACATTCAATCAATTAATGAGATAAAATTGAATTCTTGCAATGTGTGAATCATTTCTGATGTGTATTTTCTGAAATATTTTGGTTGTAAATTTGTGTTACAACATTCACTATTGACCAAAACAGAAATTTACTGCACAGTATATAAATGCATCCATGATAACAGTCTTAATTTTCTGAAGCAACTAATTAATTACTTATCATTTATTAGGAGACCAGATTGACTACCAGGAGAGCAAACAATGCCATGTCTCATCTTATTTCCTTGCAACCTATTCTGTCTCACATCAGCTGATTCCTATTCTCCTCCTACCTACCTACCTGCATTTGGGGTAATTGACAGTCACTGGAGGGGGAGAAAACAGCACCAAGTTCTCATAGGAAGATTGTGCAAACTCGACACAGGCAGAGCCAGGTATCAGACCAGGTGGCAACATTGTGTGGCAGCAAACTAGCTGCTGCACCACCACACCTCCCTTTAGGTATCTCTGTGAACAGCAATCAATCGGCATGTCACAAAATGCATTTACATGGTATGGAACAAGAATTTGATGAAAGTTGCAAAACAAATTGCATAGCTTAAGCCTTAAGATAAAGCAAAAATTAAATTATAAATGTTGATTTAAAAAAATAACAACACAATGCAATCATGAAAATTTAAACCATGACAACATAAAATATGCAAAATACACTATATTGACAGTAAACATAAGAAAGAATGGAACTGGTAATGTAGTAAAGATGAAAGCATCAGCTGTACAAATTACATTATGCATATCATTATGTGGGAAACAATCGAGTGCAAGAAGAAATTTCACAGTTCAATGCATTTTGCCTGTCTTAGCACTGTTCAATTTAAAGAAAAAACTTGAATAAAATGGCAAGACAAACTCAAGCAGATGGTATATCGTTGAAAGAACAACAGCTTACTTCCAAGGATGGAACAATTAATTTGGTCAAGAAAAATGGTCTAAGTCAGTAGTTCTCAACCTGTGGTCTGCGGGTTTGTTGTAGGTCATCCCTGATACAGATGGATAAGTAAGGAATATTTTTTTTAAATGACAGTGGGGCCAGAGCTGCTGCAATGGCAATGCTGCCAGTGTTATGGGCCTGTGGTTAGTGAGGAGAGGTGAGGAGATACAGTGCTCTTCTGCAGAGTTCTACTGCTCAGTCCAACTACTGATGCATACTTCTGTCAGGTCTCCTCTGTTCCAATTAAAACAAATGCATCCTATCCAGTCTCACCTCATGACTGCAACATTCCACTCAACAAACATCTGGTTAATTTTATCTGTGCCTCCCAAGTGCATTCACATAGTTCCTGTCATATGATGACCAGAACTACACATTAATCTATCTTGTTAACCAGCTTGTTAAAGGAGCTAACAGTGGTCTAGTTTAAAGTTCTGCGACTGCAAAATCTGGGTCCAAGATGGCAGCGCCTATGTTTGGCAGCAGTCCCGAGAGGTTGCAGCCTCTGAGGAAACAAAGAACTGGCACAAGGCACCAGAAAATGGAGAGACCATTTGAGAATGAGAAGCAGATGAAACAACCCATGGGATGGTAACCACAGCAGCAAACCAGAGAGTGGCTTTGCGGCTAAAGAACACACAAGCAGCGAGCTGTTGGCAACGAGGCAAGGAACCCATGTAGGCTGGTGGCTGCTGGTGACTGCAGTTAAAGGACTCACAGCAGGCTGTGGACTGCTGGAGCCTGACTGGAGACCAGGTATCAGAACAGGGATGTGAGAGGGTGCTGAAGGAGGGAAAGGCCCCTAAGGGATCTCGGCCTCTGAAGGCTTCCTGATTGTTCCAGAGGTTTGCAGTTGAAGCTTGGGTTGCAGATGGATTGGACTGAAGTCTGTATGGTTTGAAGAGGCTATGGGAGCACTGGAGGCAATCCATGGACACTCAGTGACTCTGGAGGGACTCTCTTTTGCTTCACTTTCTCATCAGCTGCAATGTAATGTTGGACTGAAGAGGCTTTTCTTGGTTCAGTGTGAATGCTCCAACTGGACCCGACCCAGCTTTAGACACAGATTGTTGACACATCAATTTACTGGGATCACAGTGTCAAAGCAGTATTGAAATGTAAGGGTTACTGGGCAATTTCTGTTATGGTGAATACCAAATGCAATTTGGTATTATATCTGTTTAATTACATGATAATAAAAGACTTGAATCTTGGAATTTGCAGTCCATCTCCGGCAACACTCTCCCCTTCTCAATCTCTCTGTCTCCATCTTGGGAGACAAACTCTCCACAGACATTTTCTACAAATCCATCAACTCCCACATTTACCTCGATTATACCTCTTCACTCCCTGACCTTTGTAAGGATTCTATTCCATTCTCTCAATTCCTCTGTTGCATCTGCTCCCAGGATGAGGTCTTCCATTCCAGAATATCTGAGATGTCCTTCATCAAAAAAACATGGCTTCCTCTCTACCACCATCCACCATCCCATCTACTCAGCCTTTTGCAGCATTTCCTCTATTTTCCACACATCTGCCCTGGCACCCTCTGCACCTAAATGCAACAATAAGATTTATCGTGTTCTCACCTACTGCCCCACCAGCCTCCCCATCCAACATATTATACTCCACTATTTCCATCACCTGCAATGTGATCCCACCACCAGACACATCATCCCCTCTCTTCTCCTCTCAGTCTTTTGCAGGGACTGCTGTCTTCATGACTCCTTCATCCACTCATACTTTCCCACTAATCATCCCCTTGATACAAACCCCTTGCTCTATGTGAGCCTTGGCCTCCTCCCTCACAACCATTCGGGGTCCAAACAGTCCTTCCACATGAGCAACACCACTTGTGAATCTGCAGGAGTCAAGTATTGTAACTGATGCTCCCATTGTGGCCTCGTCAACATGAGAGAGACTGGACGCAGACTGGGAGATCATTTCATTGAACAACTTTTCTCTGTCAGCTGCAATAGTGGGGACCTCCCAGTGACCAACCATTTCAATTCCGCACCCCACTCCCACACTGACATGTCTGTCCATGGCCGTATGCATTGCCAAACCAAGGCAACCTGCAAATTGGAGGAACAATACCTAATATTCCATTTGAGCATTCTCTGACCAGCTGGCAATAACATAAACTTCTCCAGTTTCTATTAGGCCCCTCCCACTCTCTCTCTTTCTTTCTGTATCCCTGTCTCTTGTTCAGTGCCCAACCCCCATGGGTGGTACAGTTAGCATAGTGGTTAGTGTGATGATATTAGTTGTCAGTGACCTGAATTTGAATCCACAGATAGATTAATGTGTAGTTCTGGTCATCATATGACAGGAACTATATGAATGCACTTGGGAGGCACAGATAAAATTAACCAGATGTTTGTTGAGTGGAATGTTGCAGTCATGAGGTGAGACTGGATAGGATGCATTTGTTTTAATTGGAACAGAGGAGACCTGACAGAAGTATGCAACTTGGTGAGAGCAGTAAATAGGAAATATAGTGAGAAGATGGAGGGGCATGGTTAACATAGCAATTGGTGGTAATGCTATCAGAGCATCAACAATTGGGTTTGAATATGCCACTGTGTGTAAGGAGTTTGTACATTCTCTGGGTGCTCCCATTTCCTTCCACCATTGAAAACATATAGGGATTGTAGTTTAATTGGTGTATTTGCAGGTCATGAGTTAATAGGCTGGAAGGGCCTGTTACCCTACTGTACATCTAAATTTCCCTCTCCACTACAAGTGTTATCCCTTCCCCCTATCACCTCCCAGTTTTAATTTATCTTCTGGTTTCCTATCCATATCCACCTGTGAACTCTGGGCTGTTGGCCTGTGCTCCTCTCACTGCCCCTCCATCCACTATTTTAAGCTTTATGCTTATACCTTGACAAAGGGCTTAGGCCCAAAACCTTGGTTGCATATTTCACTACACAAGGATCAGTATTCATCAGGGAGAGGGACCTTGGTAAATGAGGTCAACGTAGAACAGGCAAATGTGCTGGAGCATATTGAATTTAAGGAAAGGGAACTTCTGGAGCTTCTTCAAAGCATTTAGATAGGAAAAAAAAAAAAAAAAAAAAAAAGCATTTAGATAGATATGTCCCTGAGACAGGACATGATATATCCCAGGTTTCTACAGGAAATGAGAGAGGAGAATTCTGGTGGGTCGACAATGATTTTTGTGTCCTCGCTCAGCACAGGAGTGGTACTGGAGGATTAAAGGATGGCAAATAGTTGTTCCCTTATCAAGAAAGACTATAGACAGAATCCTGGGAATTATAGACCATTGAGTCTAATGTCAGTGGTGGGCAACTATTGGAGAGAATTCTTAGGGAAGGAATATCAGAGCATTTGGAGAAGCAAAGTCTTATTAGCAATGGAGAGCATGGCTTTATGAAGGTTTTTTTTGAGGACATGATTAAAGAAATTTATGTAGATTGGTGTATTTGATGTATATGGATATGTAATCTTATGTATATATTGACAAGGTTCCCCATGCTAGGCTCATCTAGAAAGTCATTAGGCATGGGATACGGAAAATTGGATGCATGGATTCAGAATAAGATTGCACACAGAAGGCAGAGGGTGGTATTAGATTGGAAATGTTCTGCCTGGAGGTCAGTGACAAGTGGTGTTCCACAGGGACGTGTTCTGGGACCCCTGCTTTTTATGATTTTTATAAATGACTAAGATGAAAAAGAAGAAGAAGGATGGGTCAGTCAGTTTGGAGATGCCAGGACGATAGGAAGTGTGGTGGATAGTGTAGAAAGTTGTTTTAGGTCACAATGAGATGATGTAGGTTTGGATGGAGAAGTGGAGGTGGAGTTCAATCTGGAAAAGTATGAAGTGATGCTCTTTTGGAAGGTAAAACTTTCAGATAAAGTAGGTGATTAATGGCAAGATTCTTAACAATGAGGAGGAATAGAGGGATCTTGAGATTGAGGTCCATAAATTCCTCAAGGTTGCCACACAAGATGTTAGGTTAAGAAGGTGTATGATGTGCTGGCCTTCATTCGTCTGGGGATTGAGTTTCGGAGGCTCAAGGTGAAGTTGTAGCTCTATAAATTCTCTATGCACTTGGACTATCACGTTTAGCTTTGGTCACCTCATTATAGGGAGCTTTCAAGAGGGTGTAGAGGAGATTTTCGAAGATGTTGCCTGGATTGGAGAACATGGCTTGTGATAAAAGGTTGACCGAGCTAGGACTTTTGTCTTAAGAATGTCAGAGAATGAAATATAACTTAGAGGCATAGATTTGGTGGATAGTCAGCATATTTTTTCCAGGGCAAAAATGACTAATGCCAGAGGACATGTTTTTAAGTTGAACCACTAAATCTTAAAACACTACAGGACAGAAGCAGGCCCTCTGAAGCCCTTACTCATGAAGCTCAACACCATCCAGGACATAGCAGCCCCCTTGATAAACACCCCAAGCATAACCATTCACACCACCACCAACACACAGGAGTAGCAATTTGTACCATTTACAGGAACAATTGCAGCAACTCACTAAGGCTTCTTGGACAGCACCTTCCAAACACATGACCTCTACTAGCTGGAAGGACAAGAGTGACAAAATTATGGGAACATAATTTATGGGAACATAATTTGAGTTTCCCTCAAAGCCACACATCATTCTGACTTGGAAACATATTGCCGATTCTTTACCATCCTAGGGTCAGAATCCTGGAACCCCCTCACTAACAGCATTGTGGGCATACACCAACCTCAAGGACTTCAGCGGTTTAAGAAAGCAGCTCACCGCCATCTTGCCAAAGGCAACTAAGGATGGTCAAGTAAATCCTGGCTCAATCTTCAAAGCCAATATTCCTTGAATGAATTTAAAAAAAACCTGTAACCTGTTTCTCTTTGCATACATGCTGCATGACCAACTAAGTGTTTCCAGCATTTTCTGTTCCAGGCATAAAATTAATCACATTTCTCCATAATACCACATTGGGCAGAATAGAAAATTAAAGTACATCAGAAGCTAGAGAATGTGTTGGAATAAATATATGTGCAATCAAAGGCCAACTAAGTTTAAATCAATCAGGCATAAACCACATGGAACATTGGAAGATGCAAAGTATGTGACACATTGATTTCCAAAGACAAAATGAAAGATCCTAATACATTGGGTCTTTAGATACTCAACATCAAAATGTTGATCAACAGAGGATTAATCAACTAAATCTGTAGATTATGATTATAGAAAACAAATCAACTCTTTGAAGTTGTACAATGATTATTGCTACTGAATCGATTTCTAATCACTCTGAGCACTGATGAGCAGTACAGAAGAGTGCAAGGCTAATTCATAATATCAAAGGTTTAAATTGTTGAGACATATTGAAGAGGCTTGGACTTAACAGCTTGAGATTGTTTTAAGAATATCAGGGAATAAAAATCATGTCTAATTCAAACTGAGGAGTGAGTGTAGAACAAGATGACTCCAAATTCAATTTGATAAAAGGTCAATTGAGGACTGAAATTAGGCAGCTAATACAAAGAATTATCAAAATATGACATGAACTTTTTGGTAGTGCTATAAAACCAAGATTACTTAATCAGTTAAGAAACAATTAAGTGCTTTTGTGGAAGGAAGCTGAGCTTTAATGAATGAATTTATTGGACACAGATTATTCATAATTCTATTATTCATCTCCCCATCTTCATGTCATAATAGTCCCTTTGTATTAACATAAATCCTTTTTGAGTATGAACAATTCTTTGGATGCTTTCATGCTATAACACAAGGATATACATAAGAATAATATATTTTGAATTTAAATTTGGAGTTACAGCATGGTAACAGGCCTTTCTGACCCACGTGCCTGTGCTGCCCAGTTACACCCTCATGATCAATTAACTTACCAACCCCATACATCTTTGGAATGTGGGAGGAAACCAGAGTACCCAGAAGAAACCCACATGGTCACAGGATACATACTCCTTACAGATAGAGGTGGTTCATACCCAGGTCACTGGCACTATAAAAGTATTGTGCTAGTCGCTATTGTGTCACCCCAAATAATCCAGATGAGGATTAATCTGAATAAGAACATAAGAAATAGAAATGGGGTATGCAAGAAGGGTCATAGAATGATTCGATCCTGCTATATCATTACGTAATTGTACAGCTGCTCTGTTTCTCAGTGCCAGTTTTCTGCATCAACTCTTTATTCCCAAAATTCCTAAAAGTTTGAACTCTGAATGTACTCTCTCTCTCTCTCTCTCTCTCTCTCTCACTCTCTTCTTGAGCTCTGCAATCACAGAGCTACCTACTCCCCTGATCAATTCTCATATTTTCTCTTCTGCCCTTCTAATGATGTGCATCCATGGCCTCTTGGCTGTTGGTCTCTGCTCTTCCCCCTGCCCCTTCTTCCCTCCTCCCCTCTCCTTTTTAATCAGGCAAATGTCTGCTTTTTGTTTATACCTTGATGAAGGGATGAGGCCTGAAATGTTAGTTATCTTTCTTTGCATCCTATGGATGCTGTGGGTCTTGCTGAGTTTCTCCATAATTTTTATGTATTTACTTTGATCACAGTGTGCAGTGAATTGGGATTCACTGGTAGGGTGTTGTGCTGATGGCTGACCCTACCTCCCAGCTCTGCCCCAATCTGCCTACATATAACCCTGGTTTCCCGCCTAAACCCAGAACTCTACTGAAGCCTACTGTTGAACCCTAACCTTAGTTATCAGCTAACAAAAGTATTGTTCTCCCTCCAGTTATGAGAGTTTTATTCACGCTACAATTTTACTAGCTTATTCCCTAAGAATGGAAGCTTACTCAAGCCAGGTATGCTACTGATAGACCCTTTATCCCCCAACGTGGCTGAGGAGTTCACAAATTGGCTGGACTGCTTCCAGACCTACCTTCCACACTGATGAACTCAGGAGGATCGCAGTCATTTTGAGGGTAGGAACGAAAGGGTATGCAGTCATCAGGGACTGCTCTATGTTTGACACTGTTATAAAGGCATTGAAGGCTAGGTATCTGAACTCGCAAAATGAGGTTCTAGCGATGCACCAACTCGCTCTACATCGCCAGCGGCCAAGAGAGACCATCGGTGACTACCTGCTGGATCTGTGGAGGCTTGCCAAGAAGTGAAAGTATGAAGCGGCTATGGGTTGCGTTTGTGAGGAAGAACAGATCCAGGACACTCTAGTCTCAGGGATCCACTCGAGGTACTTGAGGCAGCGACTGCTCGAGTTGGGAAAGAAGGACCTGGAAAAGACCAAGCTTGAGAACGACAGCCCCGAAGCCAGAGAGCTCGCCCACCCAGGTGAGCCCCTCCAAAGGACCGGCTGCTCCCGCTACCTCTGCCCTAACAGCTGCTGCTTCCCATGCTAGGCAGTGCTTTTTCTGTGGCAAGACCCAGCATCCATGATCTCGTTGCCCAGCAAAAGACTCAGTGTGTTCCAGCTGTGGCAAGAAAGGACATTGGCGAGAGTTTTCCACTCGAGGGGAAGCCCAGGAAAGTCTGCGGCCTGCACCGCTCCCAGAACTGATTCCAGCCCCAAGCTATCTGCCCCAAATTCACCTGAATCTGCTTGCTGCTGCTGGTTGGCAGTGAGAAAATGGCACTAAAAGGCTCGGCAGCCATCTTGCCATGACCCGAATTCAAACGGTAACATAATCACCTGAAGAAGAAGGAGAGCAGCTATCTTGCTGTGCCATGAGGCCGACACCATCTTACCCATGCAGGACAACCCATGACAGTGGGGGCCACTCAAGTGAGGAGCATGGAGTCTCCAGTGACCCAGCCTTGATGGGCCTAGGTCAGGACAGACCTCACCAGCTCAGCAACTGTATAGTGACTGTAAAGATAAATGGACATTCCACTAAATGCCTAATTGACATGGGCTCTACTGAAAGCTTCATAGAATCACAGACTGTGCAAAAATACAAGCAGAAGACGTATCCTAATTACCGCATATTTCTTGCATTTCATTCGCATTCTACATATATTCAACAACACTGTATAGTACACCTGTTGTTTGAAGGGAAGGAATTCTGTAAATTTTGCTTGTATATTCTTGATGAACTGTGTGCTCTGGTGTTGTTGGGTCTGGACTTCCTGCGTCACCTTAAAAGCATGACCTTAGAGTATTCTGGTCCCTTCCCCCCGTAACAGTTCGGAAAAGAGGGCCCCTAAAATCAGAACTCACATGCATCCTCTCCATACTGAATATTGACCCCCTTCCTCTCTTCCCAAATCTGTCCCCAGAGTGCAAGCCCATTGCTTCTAAGAGCAGGGAGTACAGTGTAGCAGACTGAGAGTTTATATAAAGTCGGAGACTCAACATCTGTTGAATGAAGGTATCATCGAACCTAGCACCATCCCCATGGAGAGCGCAAGTGGTAATGGTAAAGGAGGAAAACAAGTCCAGGCTAGTAAATGACTATAGCCAAACTATTAACACTCCTGGACGCATACCCCCTCCCTCATATTTCAGACATGGTGAATGATAACATGCCATATCGGGTCTATTTGACCATCGACGTGAAAGCTGCCTATTACCAGGTTTCAATCCATTCTGAGGACCATCCATATACGGCATTTGAGGCAAATGGTCATCTCTATCAATTCCAGAGGCTCCCTTTTGGTATTACCTTGTTTCCATTTCCAGAGACAGAAGGGGAGGATGGTGGAGGAGTATTGGTTGAAGCATACCTTCCCTAACCTTGATAACGTCACCATCTATGGCCACACCTTGGAAGACCATAACGCCAACCTCGACAGTCTTCTCCACTCGGCAAAAACCCTGAACCTCACTTATAACTCTGACAAGTGCGTGTTCAGGACTAAACAGCTGGCTATCCTTGGCTACTTGGTGGAGAATGGCATCATTGACCCCAAACCCGATAGGATGCACCCCCTGTTAGAGCTCCCCATCCCCAGGACCACAAAGGCATTCTCATGCCCAATGGATCCCTCAATACTCTGATAAGGTTCACCCTCTCTTAAAAGCCACTAATTTCCCCTTCTTGGCTGAAGCCCAAACGGCTTTTAACTACCTCTAAAACAACATTGCAAAAGTCACCATGCATGTGGTTGACGAGAATGTACCTTTCCGAGTGGAAAACAATGGTTCAGATGTAGCCCTGACCGCTGCCCTCAACCAGGCGGGCAAGCCGGTTGCACTTTTTTCATGGACATTACAAGGCCACGAGCTCCGGAACCCATCAGTGGAAAAGGAGGCTCAAGCTATTGTAGAAGCCATAAGGCACTGGAGACACTACCTGGCTGGTAGGAAATATACACTCCTCATTGACCAGCACTCTGTCACATTCATGTTCAACAATGTCAAGAGGGGAAAAATCAAGAATGACAAAATTGCTAGGTGGAGGATCGAACTCTCCGCCTACATTTATGACATTGCCTATCGGCCAGGAGCCCTTAATAAGCCTCCAGATTCCTTATCCAGAGGAATCTGTTCCGCTCCACACACCATCCAACTGCGGTCTATGTATAATGAGCTCTGCCATCCAGGTGTCACCAGCATGGCTCATTTTGTCAAGGTGCACCATCTGCCCTACTCTGTGGAAGACATTAGGAAAATGACCAGGTCTTGCCAGATCTGCTCGGAGTGCAAGCCGCACTTCTATCGCCCTGATCAAGTCATCCAGGCCCTTCGAATGGCTCAGCATCTATTTTTAGGGACCTCTCCCCTCCACGAAATGGAACACCTTCTTCTTTATCATTGATGAGTACTCCCACTTCTGTTATGAAGGCCCTAGACTCAATTTTCACTCTGTTCAGGTATCCCAGCTACATTCATAACGACTGGGGCTCATCCTTTATGAGTGATAAGCTGTGTGAGTACTTGCTTGTGAGGGGCATTGCGTCCAGCAGGACTACTAGCTGCAACCCCCGGGGGATCAGGCAGGTTGAAAAAGGAGAACGCCACAGTCTAGAAGGCTGTCAAACTGCCCTGAAGTCAAAAGCCCTTCCAGACTCAAGCTGGCAGGTTCTCCTCCCCATGGCGCTCCACTCTATCTTGTTGCTACTATGTACCGCGACCAGCACTACTCCTCATGAGCTTATAGTCATTTTCAAAAGAAGGTCGGCATCGGGAACTATACTCCCAATCTGGCTCACTACTCCTGGTCCAGTCCTTCTTAAGAAATACATGAGGAGAAGCAAGACCGACCCTCTGGTGGAAAGGGTGAAACTGCTCCACACCAATCCCACGTATGCCTATATAAAGTACCCAGATGGCAGGGAGAACACCTGGCACTCGCCGGAACAGAGGGTCCATTGCCTCAGGTGCCCTGCGAGCCACGGAGCTCATTCTCACCACCCCAGTCAGGGCCTGGGGGGATCTGGTTCAGGAGGAAAGTGCACTCCCCTCCATTGTTGAGCCGGAGACCCAGCCCGCCTCTCCTCCTCACAAGTGGACTAGGAGACCCAAGGAGTCCAAGGCCCCCTGGTGATAAGGTTTTTCAATTTCTCTGGGGTTAAATACAACTGATGTAGAAAGTTAGAATTAACTATTCCATACCACACATTCATCAATTTACTAACACTATCATGACACATATCTGCCCAGTAGTCTTCAGGAAAAACAAAAGCTAAATCATTTTCGCATTTATTGCTTAGACTTCTCCCATTCCGGCTTATCCATATTGTCTTGCAATTCTTTGTATATAACAGAAATATAACCCCTTTTTGGAATAGAAGAAATCAAAGACTTAAATTCCGTCAATACAGGTCAAATCTTCTCTCTTCCATACATATTTTTCACCAAAGCTCAAAGTTGATAATAAACAAATAAAGAATTATCAGCAATATCAAAATGCTCTTTCAATTGGTTAAAATAAAGAAACTTTCCTTCTACAAAACAATCCTGTAATGTTTTTATACCCTTAGAATCCCAACTCTTTAAATGACTATTAAACATTGAAAAAGAAATAAGCTGATTTTTATATAATGGAGTTAAAATTGACAATTTACCTTTTGATCCTAAAATCTTATTTTTTTAATCCATAGTTTTAATAGATGTTTTAATATCGGCATATTATTTCCTCAACAAACTTACATTCCATCGAAATATAAATTGATACACTTCGACTTCAGAAATACAAGCCATCTCGACTTTAGCCCAACTCGGGGGCTGGTCCAAATCCATCAGTCTACTAATAATTTTCAATTGGGCTGCTTCATAATAATTTTGAAAATGAGGTAATTGAAGCCCACCTAATGCACACTTCCAAGTAAGTTTATATAATGCTACCCATTCCAAAGGTAGTTTACCTTTCCATAAAAATTCTCACGTAACTTTATTTAAATCCTGAAAGAAACTTTTTGAAAGAGAACATGGTATTGATTGAAATAAATATTGAATACGAGGAAAAATATTCATCTTAATACAGTTAACTTGACCAATTAAAGTTAACAGAAGATCTTTCCACTTAATTAAATCTACTTTAATATTTTTTAATAATGGAACATAATTTAACTTGTATAAAGATTGATACTCAATATTTACAATTATTCCTAAATATTTAATTTTATCAGACCATTTCAGTTTTATAATGTTTTTATATTCTGAAAAATCTCCTTCTCCGACTGGCAAAATTTCACTCGCCCCAGTTAACTTTATATCCAGATAATATTCCATATTGTAATAAACATTCCTGCAAATGTGGCAATGATTGTTCTTGGTTTGTTAAATATATCAAAGCATCATCTGCAGATAAATTAATCTTATACTCTTCATCCATAACTCTCATCCCTCTTATCTGTTCATTCTGCCTTATTGTTTGAGTTAACAGTTCAATAGCCAATGCAAACAGAGCTGGTGACAATGGACAACCTTGTAGAGTTGAACGCGTCAATTTAAATGATGATGAAACTTGACCATTTGTCGCCACCCTAGCAGTCGGGTTCGGATATAAAGCTTTAAGCCTATCAATAAAAAAAGGGCCAAATTTAAACTTCTCCAAAACTTTAAATTAAAAATCCCATTCGACCCTATCAAAGGCTTTACCCACATCAAGCATAACCACCTTTGGGCTGCTGTCGATATGCATTGACCAAACTAATCAATCGAAGAATATTATTTGAAGCATTTCTATTTTTAATAAAACCAAGTGCAGGATCTTGTAGAGGTGTACAAAATCATGAGAGGAATGGATGGGGTGAATGCACAGAATGAACAGGGGAATCTGTAACCAGAGGACATTGTGTAAGGTGAAGGTGGAGAGATTTAACAGAAACCTGAGGGGTAGCATTTTTACACAGAGGGTGGTGAGTGTATGGGTCAGGCTGCTGGGGAGGCTGATGAAGCAGATAAAAATGTAACATTGAAGAAAAATTTGGACAGATGAGTCAAGAGGGATATGGGCCAAATGCAGGCAGGTGGGACAAATGTACATGGGACATTTTGGTTGAGCCAAATGGCCTGTTTCGACACTGTATGATTCTATGACTTTGAAGTCTTTGTCAATCTTGATAAAGGGTTTACTCTTAAAACATTTACTGATCATTTCTATTTATGGATGCTGTCTGACCGGCTGAGTTCCTCCAGCAATTCTTTGTCATTTATACTGTTGTTATTTCTTATATATCTGTGTGGCTCTAGCAAGTAAGAATTTTGGTGCATCTCTACATTGTATTATTTACATGACAACAAACTATCATATACATACTCATACCCAATAGGACTCTAGACTAACCCCAGCAGTGTGTTTTACCTATTACAGCCCAAACTGATTCCACTTGCAGATCTACAGATCAGGTCCTTTCTCAACATGCTCCTAATTTCATCCTTTAGTTTGAGAGCTCCATCTACCCCATGCTTTTTTTTTACTTAAATTTAATTTCCAAATGTCAGAAAGCTTAATTACAAGCCTTGGTTACCTTGTAACCACGTTTCTAATGACTATTACATCAAACCCAATTGTGCCATTAATTCATGCGTTATTTCACAAATGCTTTATGCATTCAGTAAAGTTCTTCTAATTTCATTTTTACTATTTTTCCCATTTTAGTCCTTTTTACTGCCACAAACTATTACACAATTTGTTCCTCCTGACAAATTCAGTTTATTATTGTCAATATAGCAATGCCCTCCTGCCCTACCTTCCTCTTAAATTTCTGTATTATTATATCTAAATTGCCCCTTTCCCCCCCAAAATCCATAACCACAGTCAGAACACTGGTAGCAGCATAGAAAATTACAGCATGGATATTGGCCCATGATGTTGTGTCAACCAATGTAAACCTACTCCATTACAATCTTATCTTTTCCTCCCTCACATCCATATCCTCTATTTTCTCAATCCAGTGGCTGTCTCTTTTTGATGTCCCTATAGTACCAGCCTCCACCACCACCCCTGGTAATGCTTTCCAGGCACCCACCACTCTAAGTTAAAAACTTACCTGACACCACCCTTAACTTTCCCCACTCACCTGGTGTTTGCTATTGTCACCCTGAGAAAAAGGTGTTGCCCTTATAATCTAATATACCTCTATTTAGTCACATCTCATCATTCATCACTTCAAATCGGCCTTTGGCTAAGATCAAGTGTAGTTCATCTACAATGAGTTGATCAACTGGACCCATGAGAAGCTGTAGCATCAAGAGGAAAGAGGAAAGAAGAGAAAGATACCTGGGAAGACTGTTGGAATGGAAGAGATTTTCTGGTATGAGCTGGCCTGTTGATGCAGTGGTGGATCCAACTGATTGGGGAACCAACCTAATATCCTTCCAAACAGTAAGCCCACCTCCACCAGTTTCACGACGATGGCCATGACAACAAACTATTTGGGAGGACAAAGGAACAAAAAATCTGTAACACTGTCAGGACACTAGTGAAGGACAATACTGAAGGGAACCCATTTTTCTTTCTCTGGAAGGTATTGAATACTGCTGCAAATTTGAGGTGAAGGACATCAACTGCCTCCCATTGATTGTGGAAAATAGTAATTTTGATGTGACCTTCAAGGCCCCAGCGAGATGCCAGAGGATGCTCTGTGACTTCTAAGAGAAGGGAAAATGTGGCTCCACCCTTACATTTCAAGATACAGCCACTCTTCACCCATCCAATACAGGAGGAATGGTTAATAAAGGTGCTCATATTCAACCCACATGTGCCAGTAGCCCTTCTAGTATGTGCTGAACTATTATTCTGCCTAGTCCCATTGACCTAAATCTGGACCATATCCTTCCTTACCCCTTCCCACCATGTATCATCCAAGTTTTTCTTAAATGTCAAAAATGAGCTTGCATTCACTAATTCAGCTGGCTAGTTGTTCCACACTCCCACCACTTTCCATATGAAGAAGATCCCCTAAACGTTTCCGCTTTCACCCTTAATCCATGTTGTTTAGCTTTTATCTCTCTTACCCTCAGTAGAAAAAGACTGCTTGCATTTTCTCTGTCTATACCCATTACAATTTTAAATACCTCTATCAAATCTCTTCTCATTCTTCTGTGCTCCAGGGAATAAAGTCCAATTTAACTTTTCCCTGTAACTTGGTTGTTCAAGTCCCAGCAACATCCTAGTAAATTTCCTCTGCACTCTTTCAGTCTTATTGCTATCCTTCCTCTGATTAGGTGACCAAAACTGCACACAATACTCCAAACCTGGCCTCACCAATGTCATACACAGCTTCATCATAATATCCCAACTCAATACTATAAAGACTAAAGCTCTCTTGAAGACTATCTACCTTTGATGCCACTTTCAGGGAATTATTTATCTGTATTGTCAGATCCCTTTGTTCTTCCAACTCCTCAGTGCCATACCATGTACTGTGAATGTCCTACTTTGGTTTGTTTTTCTGAAATGCAACAGCTCACACTTGTCTGCATTAAACTCCATCTGCCATTTTACTGCCCATTTTGAGCTGGTCCAGATCCTCTGCAAGATTTGAAGATGACACTGAAAGTGGACAGCAAAGTGGTCATCATCCACTCCCATACTCGGTGTTCATCATTGGAGGGGACCATTGCTATTTGGTCCATAATAAGCAGCCCAGGGTGTTCCAGAACTGCAACAAATTTGGACATGTGGAGGCCCAGTACAACACAGTCATTTGCCAGAACCGCAAACAAGAAGGCCACCAGAGCAAGGACTGTGCAGAGGGCAAGTGGTGCAATTTTGATGGAGAAGCAGATGATCTCTACAGAGCCTGACTGACCAACATCACTAATCCCCCAGCGAGATCAACACCCCCTCAACCTTGACCACATCTGCTACTCCAATATGAGGAGTGAGGAGACAGCAAACATGTCCACCTTCAACTCTCAAATGCTAGGTAGGAGGCTGGACGATCCTCTCAAAGAGACAGACTTGATGGAGGACGGAGCTACGATGAAAAATGGCAGATTATCAAGGAATGAAAGAAAACCCAAGAAGTCCCATGGAAGAAACTGGCAAACAATAATGCATGTAATAAGAAGAAAAGGATCAAGGCACAAAAATAAGCCAGTAACCTCTTGTCATCTGAGGATAAAGCTAGCATGAGCTCCGGACAAAGGCAGAGGAAGTGCCAAGATGGAAGGAAGAGAAAGGATCATGAGTAAGTCTGATTGTGGGATGCACAGCATTGCAACCCCCAGCTCCAGGAGACCAGGAGTAGTTGGGAGGCCGTAATCCCTTCTCCCTCCCCACCCAGCTCTGGGAGAAGGAGAATACAAGCCAGCCAGGGAATGGATAAGCAAGAACACAGACTCACTTCCCCCCAATGACACCCACTTTCTTAGAGGAAGATCACTTCCTGTTCCTCAGCTCTAAATTAGAGCCGCAGTTTACCAATGCAGTGGGAATGAGGGCTTAGGCTGATTGAAACTGGGCTGTAAGACTGTGAACTAGAAACTCCAATAAACTATAATGGAAATTAAAATAGCAACCCTCAACATGCACAGTGTCAAATGCGCTACTCAATGCGTAAATGCCTTGCAGTACCTTGCCAAGTTCATACAGGAGTGTGGGCTGCCATACCTCAGGACCTATTACAGATGGTCCCAATGGTGGCTTCATGGCTTGTCTGTATAGTCAATTATGTATTGAACAATTATCGTGCCCCCAGTCTGGTATCCTGCTGCAGGGATGCAACTTCAAAATCACCGAGGTGAATGAGGTGGTTGGGGAGAGGCATTTCTTTATGGTGGATCTAATGTACCCCAACACCTCACTCTGGCTGATCAATATGCACAGCTTGTGCATGGGGAGCAAGAGGCTGGCCTTCTTCCAGGAATTCCCAACATTGCTGGTAATGTTCCAACCAGTTGTTCTGGCTGGTGACTTCATATGCATCATCAATGTGGCTAGATGATTTGGCAGTGCTGAAAACATACTGGACAACTCCTCCAGACTCCTGAAGGAGACGCAGAGCTGCACTAGATCTTCAGCAATCCTGCAGGTGTACCACAGCCACTGCCTACCCCAGTCGAGATCGGACAGCTCAATTTGGTCTTGGATAGACTTCCTCTTTGGGTCAAAGGTCATCATGATCAGAACCACCAATGTCATATTGGTGTTCTTTTCTGACCACTATCTCTTTAGTGCCTCCTGACAGCTACAGGAGGACCCGAAGGTGGGCAGGGGAACCTGTAAGCTGAACGTGATGTTCCTGAACATAGAAGAACTAAAGAAGGAGTATGCTGATTGGAGAACCAGCAACTCTTCCTTCTGCAGTTGAGAGAAGTGGATATGAGAGAGGAACTCCGAGAGGTGAAGAGCCGGTAAGCCACATTAATCACCCTGGAATCCTCCACGATAATTTCTAATCTAATATCCGCACAGTGGAGATTGATGAGATGTGGTCATGCTTCTTTCAAAAGGTTCACATGGGGTGGACTGTGATCCACAGCCTTAAGGAAGAGGACGGCCCACTCACATCCTTGCAGATGGGCACACAGAGGATCTGCAGATCTTTTTCTGCTAAACTGTTCGACATGAAAGATACAAACAGAATGGCCTCCTCAAACTTCCTATCCTCTATCACGGAAGTCTTATATGACAGCCCTGGGGGAGCTGATGGACTTCATTATTCCTTTGGGTCAAATAAAACTCTGGATGCGACAGCTCACTGACTGAGTTGTACATGGCTCTGTGGGACTGGGTTAACCTGGATGTGCTGGAAGTATACAACATTATGATCTTGGAAGGCAGCAAGCCTGACTCCATGAGGAAGGGCATCAGCGTCCTCATCTCCGAACAGGAAGGGGAAAGGAGGATATCTGAAATTCGAGACCCATATCCCTGTTAAAAGTGGAATACAAGGCCATTGCCAACTGAATCAAGTCTGTCCAAGGGGTATCCACTCAGACCAAACCTATACTATTTTAGGTAGGAAAATCTTTGACAGCCTCGCGCTGCTCAGAGATACTATCACCTACGTGCTGGACAGGGCAGTGGACACCTGCTTGGTCAGCTCAGACCAGGAAAAAGCTTTTAACTGGATATCACACATGATTGAGGTACTCTCCAAAATGGGCTTTGGGAAAATAATCTGAAATCAGATTAAACAATTCTACATGGATATCTGTAGCACAGTCCAATTCAATGAGTGGGAAACAGATAACTTCCCCATCTAGTGGTTGCCTGCTCTCTACTGTCAGAGCCCTTTGCTGAATCCATCAGGAAGGATGAGAGCATAAGAAGAGTGACCTTACCAGGTAGTGGAGGCACACAGGTCAAGGCCTCCCTGCACATGACAATATCACCATTTTCTCTTTGAATATTCAATCAGTCCCAGACTGATCAGCACTTGTAGTCAATGTGAGTCAGTTCACCCTGGCGCCTGATGCTAGAACAGGGAGGCAATGCTCTTTGGTAACTGGTCTGACCAGTCTGCCATTCCCTTCACAGTCAATTCTGACTAACTGAAAGTGTTGAGGATCTGCTTTAGAGGGGCTGAGATATGTAACAAAAATTGGTTGGAGTGAATCAGAAAAGGCCACCAGAAATTTGATTTGTTGGTGCGGAGCTCCCTCTAAATAATGGATAAGAACCTGGCTATCAGATTCGAGGTGCTCTCAGTACTGCTGTGCCTGGCACAGTTGTAGCCCATGCCCCCACACTCCATGCTGGTTGTCAATAGAGCAGTTTTCTGGTTATTTTCTAAATTCTTGTAAATCCTGCCCACCACTGACATAAGATTCAATGGTCTATAGTTTTCATGATTCTCCCTATTACCTGGATAACAAGGGGCCTACATTTGCCATTCTCCAATTCTCTAGTTCCTCTCCTATGGCCAAAGATCATTGCCAAAGCCACAGCAGTTATATCCCATAGTAACCTGGGGTATATTGCATCTGATCCCAAGGATTTAGCTACCCGAATATTTATAAGATTCAGCACTTCCTCTTTCTTAACCTGAAGGTGCTCTAGACATCACATGCTCTTCTTACCTCAGGTCCTTCTCTCTGGTGAACACTGAATACACGCCCCACCCCAGCCCCACCTCCTCCACTTCATGGCACATGTTGTCCCTTTATCCCTAGTCAGTCCAACCCTCACTCCCTCATCCATATTCATTTCCACTTATTGCACCCTTGGCACCTTTCCTATGACCACAGAAATTGCCACACTTGCACCCACACCTCCTCCAAACAGTCCCTCCAAGTGAAGCAACATTTCAGATGTGAATCTATGGGAGTCATCTGCTGCCTCCGGTGCTCCTATTATGACTTTCTCTACATTGGAAAGACGACACTAGCTGGGAGATCACTGAGCGCCTTCACTCTGTCCACATCAGTGACAGGAATCTCCTGGTGGCTGACCATTTCAATTCTGTGCCCCATTCCCATGCAGAAATGTCTGTCTATGGCCTCATACTGTGAAACTAAGGCCACCTGTTAATTGGAGGAGAAACACATAATATTCTATTTGGGCACTCTCCAACTGGTTGGCATTAACATCGATTTCTCCAGTTTCTGCTAGACCACTCGACACTCTCCCTCTCTTCCCTATTCCTCTGCCTCCTTTTATAAAAATATTTTATTTTTGATTTTCCATTATTAAACCAGATCATTGACTGTTACAGAGCATATCAAAATCTTCCAGCAATCTACATATATATGATGTTTTTCCCTCCCCCATTCCCACCCCCCCCCCCACCCCTTTCGAGAGAGAAGGAAAAGTAGAGAGAACAAGAGAGAAAGAAGAGAAGAAATGAAAGAGAGGCTAGGTCAGTGCTTCCAGTGTGTTTCCTTAGAAGGTGTTGAGTCACCCCCTTGTATTAGCTTTTTTTCTTGATCCATCTGTTGGTGATTCTCTATGTCTTTTTTGTTGGGGTGTAGCTACAATCGTGCTCCTGTGTACTTCAGATATGGCTGCTATATTTTAACAAAGGTGCTGTGTCAGTTCCTAAGGTTATATGTAATTTTTTCCATTCATCTCAGTAGTCCACTTGCTGATATGAAGAGGGAGTCAGACTTCCAGGTCATCGCTATGCACTTTTATTCCTCTGTCTCCTTATCTCCAGCTCTCCACCCCCTTTCCTCTCCATTCGTAGAACCATGTTTTCCCCCATTTGCTGTTGTGGCCTTCTTCCCTTATCCACCTATTACCTCTTGTCTGTGGAGCTGTGCTCCTCCCTCTGCCCTCTCCATCCTCCCCCCCCCAACCATTTAATTCAGACACCTGCCTATATTTTGTTCAGACTTTGATGAAAAGCTCAAGCCCAAAATGTTGATTATTTATCTTTATTTTTGCTATATAAAGTCCGCTGTTTGACCTGAGTTTCTCCATCATTGTGTTTTTACTTCCATCATGGCATCTGCAGATTTTTGTGTTTTTACTCCTCACTCTAGATATCCTTCTGTTCTTGATATGTGTATAGAATTCCTTAGGGTTTTTCTTAATTCCAATTGCCAAGGGCTTCTCATGCCCATTCTCGCTCTCCTAAAGCTTTGCTTAAATTCCTTCTTGCTGACCATAAAATTCTCCTGTGCTCTTCCTGAATCCCTTCTGACCCCAGTCAAAAAAAACTGTACTCAATCCTAACTTAGGTTTTGCCTCTTTTCTTCCCCTACTTTCTCTGTTTTTAAGGTTGTTTCCAAGTCCCTACATGATGGTGATGCCACCATCATCACCCTGTACAAAAACAAAGGCGAGAAATCAGACTGCTCAAACTACAGGGGAATCACGTTGCTCTCCATTGCAGGCAAAATCTTCGCTAGGATTCTACTAAATAGAATAATACCTAGTGTCGCTGAGAATATTCTCCCAGAATCACAGTGCGGCTTTCGCGCAAACAGAGGAACCACTGACATGGTCTTTGCCCTCAGACAGCTCCAAGAAAAGTGCAGAGAACAAAACAAAGGACTCTACATCACCTTTGTTGACCTCACCAAAGCCTTCGACACCGTGAGCAGGAAAGGGCTTTGGCAAATACTAGAGTGCATCGGATGTCCCCCAAAGTTCCTCAACATGATTATCCAACTGCACGAAAACCAACAAGGTCGGGTCAGATACAGCAATGAGCTCTCTGAACCCTTCTCCATTAACAATGGCGTGAAGCAAGGCTGTGTTCTCGCACCAACCCTCTTTTCAATCTTCTTCAGCATGATGCTGAACCAAGCCATGAAAGACCCCAACAATGAAGACACTGTTTACATCCGGTACCGCACGGATGGCAGTCTCTTCAATCTGAGGCGCCTGCAAGCTCACACCAAGACACAAGAGAAACTTGTCCGAGAACTACTCTTTGCAGATGATGCCGCTTTAGTTGCCCATTCAGAGCCAGCTCTTCAGCGCTTGACGTCCTGCTTTGCGGAAACTGCCAAAATGTTTGGCCTGGAAGTCAGCCTGAAGAAAACTGAGGTCCTCCATCAGCCAGCTCCCCACCATGACTACCAGCCCCCCCACATCTCCATCGGGCACACAAAACTCAAAACGGTCAACCAGTTTACCTATCTCGGCTGCACCATTTCATCAGATGCAAGGATCGACAATGAGATAGACAACAGACTCGCCAAGGCAAATAGCGCCTTTGGAAGACTACACAAAAGAGTCTGGAAAAACAACCAACTGAAAAACCTCACAAAGATAAGCGTATACAGAGCCGTTGTCATACCCACACTCCTGTTCGGCTCCGAATCATGGGTCCTCTACCGGCACCACCTACGGCTCCTAGAACGCTTCCACCAGCGTTGTCTCCGCTCCATCCTCAACATCCATTGGAGCGCTCACACCCCTAACGTCGTGGTACTCGAGATGGCAGAGGTCGACAGCATCGAGTCCACGCTGCTGAAGATCCAGCTGCGCTGGATGGGTCACGTCTCCAGAATGGAGGACCATCGCCTTCCCAAGATCGTATTATATGGCGAGCTCTCCACTGGCCACCGTGACAGAGGTGCACCAAAGAAAAGGTACAAGGACTGCCTAAAGAAATCTCTTGGTGCCTGCCACATTGACCACCGCCAGTGGGCTGATAACGCCTCAAACCGTGCATCTTGGCGCCTCACAGTTTGGCGGGCAGCAGCCTCCTTTGAAGAAGACCGCAGAGCCCACCTCACTGACAAAAGGCAAAGGAGGAAAAACCCAACACCCAACCAACCAATTTTCCCTTGCAACCGCTGCAATCGTGTCTGCCTGTCCCGCATCGGACTGGTCAGCCACAAACGAGCCTGCAGCTGACGTGGACTTTTTACCCCCTCCATAAATCTTCGTCCGCGAAGCCAAGCCAAAGAGAAAAAAAAAAGACATTTCTTACTGCATCCCAAAGACAAGTTGGTAGATTAATTGGTGACTGTAAATTGGTTAATGACAAAAACAACTATGACCATGTATAAAT
Organism: Narcine bancroftii; assembly: GCF_036971445.1. Classification (NCBI taxonomy): domain Eukaryota; kingdom Metazoa; phylum Chordata; class Chondrichthyes; order Torpediniformes; family Narcinidae; genus Narcine; species Narcine bancroftii. Next base: position 177,283,052 of record NC_091476.1, read on the forward strand.
GGTAATAAGTTGCATGAGCACTGAAAAATAAGAATGGGAAGGAGCTAATGGGATTGCACCCCTGAGAGCTGCCATGAACTGATGGGCCAAATGGCTTCCTTCCATGTCAGAGAAGCATCATGTGAAATAATCCCATTCCAACTATTCTAATTCCTCAATATTAATGTCAGTGTTACATGAATTAAAACCCCATTGTTTTCCCACATATTCAACTCCATGATTTGTTGACCAGCTTGCTCAGTGATCAAGTAGTACAGATATTGACCTAAAATGCTTTTTCAGATGCTACTTTGACTCCTATTTCCAGCATTTTATACTTTTATTTGTTCCGTAAATATACTTGAGCTAGTAACTTAGATTCAAGTTCCTCATTCTCTCACTTCAGAATCTCTTTCTTAATTCTAATTCTAATTCCTATGTGGCTCACCAATAAACTCCTCCCTTTCACACTCCAGTACACACTCTGAGGTATTGTCCTTGATCCACATCACCAAGTTAGCTATGAAGCTTTTGTTATCTAACCCTGCAGCAACAAAAGCAGAATCTAAACCCCTGCTTACATTATTCCCAACTATTGAGTCATGGAGCACAGAACAGGCCCTTTGCCTCAACTTGTCCATGCTGAACAAGTTGGCAACCTTGGTGCATTAGTCCGTATCCATCTAAACTCTTCCTGTTCCTATGTCAAATGCCCATTCTCCTTTTTGGTTCCCTTCCTTTGAATGGTCTTGCTTTCCATTATGTAGAAGTCAGGCTGTGCATTTTGTTTTACTTATCTATGAAGACAGCAGAATACTTTAATCTGTTGGACAAGGTCAAATGCTTGAGATGTCCAACATCATCACATCCTGGGTCACCAAATCTCCCTGACTCAGTCATACCTATCTGTTCTAGATGATAGCTGTTGGAAATAAACTTTTTTTTTTAAAACTAGAGGTGCTCTTTTTCAGGCTTTAGGAAGTTCGTTGCCTTCTTGAGGCAGATGTCTGTAATGTCAGAGTCTGTGGGGCCTAACTATGATTTCTACCTTTTAGAGCCAACTGTTTTCCTGGGCACTTGAATTACCAAAACAGGTGTGATACAACCAACCAGTTTACTTTCCACAATGCACCTGTAAAAGTTTAATACAGTGTCCATCGACATGTCAAGTCTCCTCAGACTCTTTAGAAAGTAACGGTATAACCATATAACCATATAACAATTACAGCACGGAAACAGGCCATCTTGGCCCTTCTAGACCGCACCGAACCAAATACTCCCCTCTAGTCCCACTTACCTGCACCCTGTCCATTCCCCTCCCATCCATACACCAATCCAATGTTTCCTTCAATGACAAAATGGACCCCGCCGCCACTCCTTCTCCTGGAAACTCATTCCACACGGCCACCACCCTCTGAGTAAAGGAGTTCCCCTCATGTTACTTCTAAACTTTTGCCCATTAACTCTTAACTCATGACCTCCTGTTTCAATCTCTCCTACCCTTAAGGGATTGCTGTGCCTTCTTCACAGTTGCCTCAATGTGCTGGCTTGTGGATTTATAATCTCAGTTCATCTAATATTTCATTTATTTGATGTGTATTGTTTTAGCTAATTGGTTCAGTTATCAGAAATTAAATATACTACACTTATCCATCTTACAATCTTTTTCAAGATTTAAGTTAAATGGTTTAATTTGAATCATTATTTATTGATTTAGAAAATATATTTATAATTTTATACAGTGATGATATTTACATTATGATTTCCTCTATCTGTCTATCCTAATCCCAGAACGTTCAAGCTCCTTACAGACAGTGGCGTATTCAAACCCAGTCATCGGTGTTGTGATAGTGTTGCACTAATCGCTACATGAACCATGCCACCCTTTCTTCCCACTATCTTTCCTATTTATGCATCTTTAGTCTCCTCTGTTCCAATGAAAACAAATGTATTTTATGACTGTTACATTCCAATCAGCAAACAAGTGCATTCACCTTGTTCCTGCCATGTGGTGACCACAACTACACTACATCCAGCTATAGTCCCACAGTTGATTTCTGAAGTTACAAGAAGATCTTCCTGCACTTGAACTCTGTGGCCCAGACAATGAAGGTCAGCATCCTGTATATCTTCTTTACCATCATTACTAGCTGAGGTGGCACATTCAGGGATCTTTGGACAAGTGCTTGACTCCAGAAGACAACCTTGGGGTCGATGATGAACTTTTATTGCATCCCAAAATATTAACTGTCAATTCTTTGGCTGACCTACAGAGTTCCTTCAGCTCCTCTTTGCTCAAGATTCCAGAACCTGCAGTCCTTGTGTTTCTCCAAATTCAGAGAAATAATTGAGATTTTTCAAGAAAAATAAATACATGAATGGATCCCATTAAAGAAATGAGATACTTTCAGGTACATTGTACAATTCCAGCAATAACATGAATGTTATTAAATACTAGTTACATTGAATTCATAAACTGGTCAAGGTAATTTAAAATTGTCAGCACCTATCCATTAACTCATAGAGGTAGAGGCATGACAACGCAGATAGAGCTAAAGTATAGCCAAAGCATGAAAATAAAAGGCAATGCTTAAATGTAGGATTGTGCATCTTCTAGAGATAACAAATTAAATACAGATAGATTGATTTGACAAACATTCTGAAATGCATCACCTCAAAACTGGTAGATGCCTCTTCAAAAGGCTGAATAAATAGATTAATTGATCTGTTAGTCCTGTGAGTCCTGCAAAAAAAGACAAGAACAGCAGGTGGTTGGGACTCACTGCCAAGTTGCAACAAATCCCATTCAGCAGTGGGTGGCCTGATTAATACTGCATTTCACAGCTTCAGGGATCCTTGTTTGATTCTGATCTCAGGTTCTGATTGGATAGGATTTATGCATTCTTTGAATGACTGGGTAGATTTCCAGCAGGTGCTCTGGTTTTCTCCCTAATTTTCATCCTCTATGACTGGTGGGTTTGCTTTCCATGGCCTTGGGTACGTTTTTAATCATTTCCCTATATCAGTGTCTCCCAAACTGGGTTCTGCAAAATAAATGGGTAGTAGTAACTAAAACTTGTAATAACTGTTAATTTAAATTTAAATTACTTTTTACTTGTGTCAAAACAGTTCCCTTGATGCTAACAAAACAAAATGGCATCATGAAGCCTGATGTCAGCAGTACAGACGACAAGGCAGACGTCAGGCCTCAAGATGCCATTTTCAATCAATGAGACAGATTTCTTTTGGTATGAGGCTAACCACATTTTTAAAGTTTAAACTATCTTCCTCCCCTCCCCACTCACTTGCTTCCTCCCTCCTTCCCCCCCCCCCACTCGCTCCCTCTGCCCTTCCTGCATGCTTACTCACTCTCCCTCCCTCTTGCTGAGGTTGGTGTGGGAACTGGTGATGGAATTGGCGTGGGCTCCAGAATTATGTTTGATCAGGACCGGGACCTGCATCGATGAGGTGTTAGGGCTATGGAATGTTTGCAGTTAGGGGTCACCAGTGGAGGCAACGGTAGCTTCAGCACCTGGTCGGTTGGGATGGGGGTTAGTGATGGAGGTGTTGGAAGCTTGGGCCTGTGGGCAGCAGGGGCCAGGATGCAAACCCATGAAGGAGGCATCAGGAGCCCCACCATGGGTGGCCGTGGCCAAGGTGGATACCCGCATTAGAGGCATTGGGAGATTCGGCCTGTGGGCAGATGAATTGGGAACCCACTTCTGGAAAGTTGGTGATGGTGGGCATTTGGAGTCTAGGAGGTCAGTAATATTTGTAATTTGGGTAATATTCAGTTGAAACAAAGTAATCAAATTCTGAAGAAATGGAATTTTGCAAGTACTGCCTCAGATTGCTTACTGTTGAAGAAAAATAATTTAATTTGAATTAGACTCAACCACACTTGAACCGGAAGTTGATGCCATTCTACTTCCAGTTGGCTTTTGGTTAGTAACTACGGGTTTCAGTGATTTCCAAGTGCTCCCCAAAAGTTTCCGTTGGGGATTGTAAGGTAAAACATCATGAGATGGGAATGTGTAAGGAGTTACCCTGTACAGGGCTGTAACAAGATGTGAATGCATCCTTGTACTTACAAGATAAGAGAGACATTGATGGATTGAGAGGCAGGAAGCTAGCAGGGAAAGGATAGCAACAGTTTTAGTCATTGGACAAGTAATGATATGATGATGTTCTAAGCATGTATCCAAGGGTATAAAAAATCACCATTTTTCTGATAACGGCAGAATGCATTCTCCGACTAACATGGTTAGTCGCAAGTGTTACAATCCGGTAATAAAGAACAAAGAACCCTGATTTCGACTCAGTCTGGTGTTTGTCTCACTCATTCATGAACAAAGCAGACCTAACAGGAAGCCCTGCTCTAAATAATTTGCTCCCTTCTTTGTTGTTCTCAAATCAAGCTCTGATTCAGTCCTCAGCTGTTATGATACAACTTCCTACCATATGAGCTGAATCTTGTTCTGATTCATATCCCAGAAAATGCATTGATGCTGCTTTCCATGCAAAAGATCTTGCATTAAAATAACCCATTAGACATGCAGAGTGTTAAGCAAGAAAATCTGCTGATGCTGTGGTCAAGGGCAATACAGCCTCTCCCTGATGACCATCCATACATACGACCAAAAGAAATAATGGCTGCATGTGTATGATAGTGACCGACTCTCACTTGCCATTTGGTAAATGTGGTAAGCTCACCAAAGAAGATGGTGAGCAAGAGGAAAAGCCCATCCCCTATGGATAGATCTGGTAAGAAACTGAGGAAGACGTTTAATTTGGAATAGAAAATGACTTGATTTATGACTTCTACATGGCATGCTAACATACTTCTGACTTATGTCCATTTTGAGATACAACCGGTTGGTCAGAATGGAACTCTGGCATATGTCAGGGAGTATCTGTCCATATATGATCTGGATAGAGTCAGCAGGTCATGCAGCATCTGTAGGAAGTTAAGGGTAGCCAACGTTTCAAATCTTAGTCCTTCATTGGGAATGAGAGAAAAAAATCAGACAGATGCCTGAATAAAAAGGTGGGGGAGAGCAAAGAGGAGGAGAGGAGGGTGGAAGAGTAAGGGAATGGAGCATATGTTAATGATTAAGAAGTAATAGGTGGATACAGGGTTCTTGGTTCTTGATCCTCCAAAATATTCCGAATGGAATTTAAACTGGAAGTGGGGGAGGAGGAGATTTTTGAAGAAGAATGGTCTTAAATTTAATTGGGTCTGGTTGTCTGAGTATGGTGGGGTGAAGATTATTCCAAGCTTTAATTGGATCTGGTTGTCTGAGTATGGTGGGGTGAAGATTATTCCATGCTTTAATTGGGTCTGGTTGTCTGAGTATGGTGGGGTGAAGATTATTCCATGCTTTAATTGTACTGTGGAATAATTAATTGCTGTTCACCTCCAGGTGGGAAGGTAGAAGAAAAAAAACCAAGGAGTGATAGGGGGAGAGGTTAGAGTGCTAAGAAGAGGTTTAGTTCACTGATGGAAGGAAAATCAGGGTGTAAGGAACTTGCTGAGTTGTAGACATTGATTTTAATGCCATCTGGTTGGAGAATGCTGAGACTAAATATAAGGTGTTGAAATGTCTGAAGTGTCTTCCTTCTTCAGACAATGTGGCTTCCCCTCTACTGCCATCTACGCAGCCTTTACCCACATTTGCTCTATTTTCCACACATCTGCTCTGGCGCCTTCTGCGCCGAGATGCAACTGGGCCAGGATTCCCCTCATCCTCACCTCCCACTTCACCTACACCCAATGTATTCTCCTCTGAAATTTCTGCCATGAACAATTCCCCCACTAGACACATCTTCTGTTCCTCTCTGCTTTCCACAGGGACCATTCCCTCTGGGACCCCCTTAGTCCACTCCTCCTACCCCTGTGACTGCTACATTTTCATCCACATCTCCTCCCTCACCACTATTTAGGGCCTCAAACAGTCCTTCCAAATGAAGCAATACTTGTGGATCTGCAGGAGCCATTCATTACATTTGAATCTTCTGTGGCTTTCTCTACTTTGGAGACTCTGGACACAGACTGTGAGATTGGTGTGTTGAGCAACTTTTCTTTGTTCGCTGCCATGGAGAGGACCTCCCACTTCCAGCCATTTGAAGTTCACATACTATTGCCACACCACATGTCTATCCATGGCCTCATGCACTGCCAAACTGAGGCCAATAGTTTCCAACCAAATGGCATCAACATCTATTTCTCCAATTTCTGTTAATCGCTTCCCCGTATCTCCCTCTTTCTCTTTCCTTGTGTCTCCTTTCTTCTGGCTCCCCACCCCCTTCCTTCTCAGTGAGCTAACCCACTCTTAGCTCTCTGTCCTCTTCCCCCATCACCTGGGTTTTTCTCTTCTACCCTGCTAACTGTATCTATTACCACCTATTAGTCTAAGCATCTCCCACTTTACCCTTCCTCCCTCATCTCCTCTACTCCTCCACCCTCCCCTCTCCTTTTGCCTAGTGTCTGATTTTTTTTCTTATTTTTGATAAAGGACTCAGGGATTAAACGTTTATTTCCTATAGACGCTGCATGACCTGCTGAGTTTCTCCAGCACATTTGTGTATTTGAGATTTTAAAAAGTCAGTCAGTCAGACTGAAAAATTGGAATGAACCTTGCATGATACATTATCAGAAACAAAGAAAATAATGTTTATATTGGAATTATGCTATTTGTCATTTATTAAAGGTTCAACATTCAAAATTAATTTTATTGTCATTTAAAAGTGTAAAATGTATGATATACTTCAACTTTTGTCTGCCGTAAGGCAAACTATGAATCGTCATGAGACAAGTGTCCCTAATGATAGGAGAAAGAGAAGCAAAAGATGGTCCCTTCAGAGTCACTGAGGGTCATGGATTCAACTCCAGCCACATAGATTCCCGTTTGATTCATTGGCCGTCAAAACGCCATCTCCAACGTGATCAGGAAGCCTTCAGTGCCTGAGGCCTCTCAGGAGCCCTTCTTGCCCTCAGCACCCTCTCAAATACCTAGTCCACTAGCTGGTTCCCATGACTCAGTCTCCAGCAGCCCATGCAGGTCACTTGATCATGTCCCCCATAGCCTATGTGGGTCCCTCAGCTGCTATTGTCTCCCATGCTTCTCCTTCCCTACAAGATTGAGGTGGGGAGGGGGAAGGGTGGTGTTATCTCTATTTCTGGTGCCCTGCTCTATTTACCTCCTTCCCTGGAGTCTGCAACCCCTCTGACCACTGCCAACACAGGTGTTGCTATCAAGGGTACAGACCTCACGGTTCCAGGATTTTACTTAGAAACACCTTTGGCTTCTTTTTCAGGCATGGACTGATGGTTGAATCCTTCGGAACAATGCTGTACCTTCGATCTCCACTATCCCGGATCTGCACCTGCGGCAGCGCTACCATTACAGCAGCTCTGGCAAAGCCACCATTTAAAAATTTTAACTCCGTAATTATTTATTTATTATTTTTTAAAAAGTTATGGCATTACATGAACAAAATAATAAGATGAATAGTTTTGAAATGATGAACAACTCTTAACCGTGAAAAAAAAGTGGAAATACTATGGATTTTTTCAATTTTCAAAATAACCGGAAGAAGTTCAATTGAAAAAGTGGTAGAGATTGACATTGTTTTATTTCTTTAGGTATGCTATTTAATATTGTTGAAATCATGGTACTAATGTCTTTGTAGGTGAGAAAAGGTAGATTTTAAACACTTCCTACAGATTTTTTAAAAAATGATTTTGCTTGCCAGTTGAATAGTGAGAGTGAAATGAAAGCATTCCACTGCTTTCATTAACCCTTTCCAACAAATTTGATTCAACATTATCCTAATAACATGGCGTATTTGGTGAACATTTGAAACTGTGTTCTTGCTTATGCCCATCTATAATGTAACAAGAAATTCCAATCTATAATTATAGTTTAAATTAAATATTTATGTAACTTTACATATTGTGCACATAATTCATATACTCTAAAAGTTCATGCTTTTGTTTGTGAATAGAGTAATTCAGTAATAGAGTTTTACAAAATGGAAAAAGGTCCTTCAGCTCTTCTGTTCCATACAAACCAAATTGTCTACCCAAGCTAGTCCCAGCTGCCTGCCTTTGGCCCACTTCCCTCCAAACCCTTCCTATTCCATCTACCTTTTTAAATGTTGCTATATTCCCAACTCCACCACTTCTTCTGGCAGATGTTCTACATACCTACCATTTTAAATCTTTATTCTTGAACAGTAATTTTAAGCCCTTTAGTTTTAGAGTCTCATACCCTGGGAAAAAGACTCAAACCATCTGCAAATAGATTATTCATTAAGTTGTGTTCACTCAGAGCACTTTCCCTCAACCTTACTTGGAGTTCTATTTGTATATCTAATCACATTCATTTGGTCTTGGCCTGACCATATTCCTGGACCATCCTACCTGGAACCTTCTCCCTGCTTGATGCTCCCCTTACTTCTCTGGCACCACAAAAAGACCTTCATGCACTATTCAAACCATTTTTTTTCCTGCACTAACTGTAGCTGTGAATAGTTATTTATCTATCTTTTATATTTATTATCTTTCCCTTCTGGGATAATTTAATGTGTGCTATAGCATTTATTTTTCCTAGAAGTACCTTTTTGGCTGCAGCAAATAAAGAATTTTGGTTCAGATATATAAATTGTTCTTACATGAGAAACAATGAACTCCATTATCTTTAACATTTTATACACATCTATAAGGTTATCTCTCAGCCTTCTATGTTCCTAGGATTACCTAATGAGTCAATACAACCTTTCCTTGCAACTCCTGCCAATGTTGTAGTGAATGTTCTCTGCACCTCTTCTAACTTATTGTTATCCATCCTATAACTGGGTGACCAGAACTGCACACAGAACTACAAATGTTTTCTCACCAATGCCTTGTGCAACTGTACCAACTTTGGACTCAGTGCCCCGAACCATGAGTTCAACATGCTTGTCATTGTTTATTCCATTTACAATTTCTTGGCTCGCCTTTATAACCAATCCAGATCCTGTTGTAAACTTAGTTTTTCTTCCTCACTGTCCACCAATTGATATTAACGATTGGATGAAAGTGCAAGAAACATTGTTAGTAAATTTCTGGATGACAAGAAAATTGATGGTATAGTGGACAGTGAAGAAAGTTATCTAAGATTACAACTGGATCCAGATCATTTAGGAAATGGGTCAAGAAATGGCAAGTCAAATTCAACTTGGACAAGTACAAGGTGCTGGATTTTGAGAAGTTACTCCAGGTCAAGACTTATACTGAAAATATTTGTGCCTGAAGAGTGCAAGAGTGCTTGTGGAAAAGAGAGGCAAAGGGATACAGATAATAGTTCACTGAAGGAGGTGACATGGGTAGACAAGGTGGTGAAGATGACATTTGTTTGGCTTGCCTTCATTGATGAAGGCCCTGGTCTATAGAAGACTAAGGGAAGACCTTGTAGAGGTCTATAAGCACAGGGGAATATGGTAAATGGGCAGCACAATTGGCGTAGCAATAGCGCAACGCCTTTACAGTGTTAGCAATCGGGACCAAGGTTTGAATCCCACACTGTAAGGAGTTTGTACATTCTGTCATTGTCTGCATTGATCGAGACATCAACTGTCTCAACTTCATCACTCCCTCATATTCCAATCTTACTTCCTCCAAATGCTCTGCCCTCCACTGTCTCCACAACAATCCCAAACCTCACCATCAAACTCGAAGACAAGGTTGGTGCTCTTGTTGTCTGGTGCACTGACCTCTACCTTGCTAAGGCCAAATGACAGCTCTCAGACATCTCCTCCTATCTACTCCTCCCACAGTACCCCATCATGGGCCACATCAAGCCACTGTCTCCAAAACCATCTCCAACTTCATCACTTCTAGTTACCTCTCTCCCACGGCCGCCAACTTCATTGTCTTCCTCCTTCGCCTGGCATAACTTGTCCTCACTTTAAACAACTTCTCCTTTAACTTGTCTCACTTCCTCCAAATCAAAGAAGTAGCCATGGGTACCCCATATTGGATCCCAGCTACACTTGCCTGTTTGTGGGCTTTGTGGAACATCCATGCTGCAAGACTATATAGGCAAGATTCCCCAACTCTTCCTCTGGTATATCAACGGCTACATTAGGCCTGCCTCATGGACCTGCAATGAGCTTGTCAATTTCATCCAATTTGCAGCCAACTTCCACCCCGATCTCAAAATCACTTGGTCCATCTCCAAAAGCACTCTCCCCTTCCTGGATCTCTCTTCTCCATCTTGGGAGACATCCTTTCCACTGATATATATTTCAAATCCACTAACTCCCACAACTACCTTTACTTCACTTACTCACACCCTGTCCCCTGCAAGGATTCCATCCCCTTCATCAATTTCTCCATCTTTTCCACATCTGTTCCCAAGATTAGGTCTTCCAGCCTAGATCTTCCAAAATGTCTACCTTCTTCTACAAAGAAGGTACTCCAGCATCAATTCAGCCCTCACCCGCATCTCCTCCATTTCCTGCTTAACTGCCCTGGCCCCCTCTGCCCCCAGACACAACAAATATCTCACCTACACCCCACCAGCATCTGCATCCAACACATTATCCTATGGAATTTTTGGCACTTATAACAGCATTCCACTACCAGATACATCTTCCCCTTTCCTCCCCTCTCTGCCTTCCGTAGGGGCCACTCGATCTGTGACTTCCTTGTGCACTCATCCCTCCCCACCAATTGCCTCCCCCCCCACTCTGGCACCTTCCGCTGTGACTGCAATGGGTGCCACAATTGGACCCACACCTCCTCCTTCACCACAGTCCAGGGTCACAAACAGGCCTTTCAAGTGAAGCAACACATCACTTGTACATCGACGTGACTCATTTACTGCATACGGAGCTCCCTTTGTGGCCTTCACTACATCGGAGACACTGGGATTAGATTGGGAGATCGCTTCGCTGAGCATCTTCTCTCTATCCGGATCAGTGACAGAGACATCCCAGGAGCCAACCATTTCAGTTCTGTGTTACACTCCCACACTCACATATCTGTCCATATGGCCTTATGCACCGTCCCACCATGACCACCTGCAAATTGGAGGAACAATAACAGATTTTCCATCTGGGCACTCTCCAGCCAGATGGCATTAACATTGACTAACCTGCTATCCTCTTCCCCTTCCCCCTTCCCTTCCCCTTTCCAATCCTCCTCCTCCCTTATCCCTCCTGTCACCTAGCCATCCCTCCTCCCCTTAATCGCTGCTGTCCTTCCCTCCCTTCTCCACCTATCACCTTTTGCCTCGATGTCTGCAGATTTTCGTGTTTTACTTCTACTACATCTAAGTATATTTACTGGATGCATCACACATGAGATGGGAGCTCCTTGGCTCAAGTTCAGGAGAAGCAACAGAAAGTGCTGAATGCATCTCAGAGTATATTGAAAACTTCCATCCCCTCCATAGACTCCATCAACATCTCCCATTACCTAGGAAAGGCATTTTCTTTCCTTCAGCCATCAGCTCCTGACTGAACCCCATATCAATACTTTTATGCTGCCTTGCTGGGTTCTCATTGATCTTTCTTGTAAATTGTGCCCCCATCATGGGCTCTATGAAAAGTTACAAGGAGAGAATGAATAGGCTGCGATTCTTTTCTCTGAAGCATAGGAAGCTGAGGGTGTCCTTATCAATCATAAGATATAAGGTTGTTGGGAAATTGTTGGAGTCGATTGTCAAGGATGAGGTTGTCAAGGAGGAGGTGCATGACAAGGTAGGCCAAAATCAGCATGGTTTCCTTAAGGGTAAATCTTGCCTGAAAAACCTACTGAAATTTTTTGAGGAAACCACAAGGAGACTAGACAAAGGACATGCACTAGATGTTGTATATTTGGATTTTTAAAAAGCCTTTGACAAGGTGCCACACATGAGGCTGTTAAACAAGATGAGAAACAATGGAATTATAGGAAAGATACCAGCATGGGTAGAGCATTGGCTGATTAGCAGGAAACAGAGAGTGGGAACAAATGGATCCTATTCTAGTTGGTTACTGATTACCAGTGGTGTTCTGCTGGAGTCATTTTATGTTGTATGTTAATGATGGCGAATAAATGCCTTTGTTGCTAAGTTTGCAGATGATACAAAGATAGGTCAAGGGGAAGGTAGTGAGGAGGAAACAGAGAGGCTTCAGAGAGACTTGGATGGATTAGGAGAATGAGCCGAGGCAAGTTAAATGCAATTTTGAAAAGTGTTTGCTCTGCACTTTGGCAGAAGTAATAAAAGGGGAGACAATGTTTTGCATGAGGAGAAAATTCAAAATTCAGAGCTGCAAAGGGACTTGGGAGTCCTCATGCAAGATAGCCTAAAGGTTAACATCCAGGTTGAGTCAGTGATGAAGATGGTGAAGGCATTCATATCTAGATGAATAGGATACCTGTAAGAGACATGATATGATGCTGAGGCATCATATATATCTAATGCACTGGCGAGGCCTCACATGGAGTACGGGGTACAGTTTGGGGCTCCTTATTTAAGAAAGGATGTGTTGGCATTGGAGAGGGTTCAGAAAAGATTCACAAGAAGGATTCCTGGAAAAAGGGGATTAGCATATTAGGAACATTTAATGGCTTTTGGATTGTACTCTTTGGAGTTCAGGCGAATGAGGGGTGACCTCAGAGAGCATTTTGAATGTTGAAAGGGCCTGGACAGAATAGATGTGGCAAAGTTGTTTCCCATGGTAGGCGAGTCCAGGACAAGAGAGCACAATTTCAGGATTGAAGGACATCCATTTAACATAGAGCTGTGGAGGAATTTCTGTAGCCAGAGAGTGGTGAACCTCTGGAATTTGCTACCATGGAAACCAGGTCATTGGATGTACTTGTGGCAGAGATTGATAGGTATCTGAATTGTCAGGGTATCAAAGGTTATGGGGAAAAGGCAGGGGGCTGGGGCTGAGTGGGAGAATGAGTCAGTTCATGATGGAATGGCAAAGTGGATGGATTCGATGAGACAAATGGCCTACTTCTGCTTTTATATTTTATGGTCTTATTGAGATTTATAAAATCAAAAGAGACATATCTTAAGAGCAGAGAAGGTAAATCATCATTCTTTTTCCCAGGCTTGTGCAGTCTAAAACTATAAGACAGAAATTTAAGGTGAGAGAAGTCACTTTCCACACCATGGATGGTGATGTGTGGAATGATCTTCCACAGGTGGTAGTAGAGCCAGGTACAATTACAATTAAACAATTAAAATACAGGTGCATAGATAGAAAATTTAGAGGGAAAGAGACAAGACACAGACAAATGGGACATGCTCCGGAAGGCAACTTGGCTGGCATGAACAAGTTGGGCTGAAGAGTCTGTTTCAATGCTGCATAACCGTAACTATGAGAAGCATTATATAAGTGCAAGCCTGGATCTGATTTTTCTTCATTTATATCACCATAGAAACATAGAAAAATAGACCATTTGGTTTTTTGAGCCTGCTCCATCATTCAGTTTGATCATGGCTAATCATCCAAATTCAATATCTACCCTTCTCCCTGGAATCCTCCAGTCTTTTATTTTTTGGAATATTTTATTTGTTTTAGCAAAATACAGAATATAGGACTCAATTAATATAATTACAATAATACATTGAATATAAAATCATAGAAAAACATTCATAAGGTCTGAAGAAAAATAAATAGGAGAGTCCCTCTTCTCCCACTGCCCCCTCCTTGGATTCAAAAGTAAAGGGGACAATCAGTAGGGAAGAGAGGGAAATAAAAACAAAGAAAAAGCAACAGGAGCAAGGGTTGACATCTCAAGTCACATCAGTTTAAAAGTATTAAATTTCTAATTAGGCGTATACTAATGACAAATATCAAAATACATTATTCAATCTAGGCATTTAAGTAACCTAAATAAGGTTGCCAAATTTCAACGAATATACTATATCTATTCTTAAAGTCTGAATACAACTTTGCTCTTCCATGTTCCAACGATCAATGTGAAGTATGAAATTGGATATCCATGTTACCACTATACATATCCTGGCTATTGACAATGCAATAAATTTAGATTTAAATTTAATAAATTTAAGTTTAAAGAAGTTAACTTTTATAACTGCCAAATTCCCCAGAGGAAACAATTCCAGGTCTAGAGAGAAGTTCACCCCACAATTTTTGTCAACACTTCCCCTTATTCAATCCAAAGGGTCTTAATTTTGTGCATAACCAGGTGGAATGTAAGAAGGTACCAACATCTGTCCCATACCTAAAAATCCTATCAGAAAATTCTGGTTTACTTTTATGTATCTTTTGAGGTGTAAGATATAATTGGTGCAGAAAATTATAATGAAACAGTCTATATCTAAAATTAATGAAGGTAGTCATACTATCTACACAGATATGACCAGCATTGTGGATCAATTACAATACACAAATGTGATTCCCATCTTTACTTTGATCTATGTTTTCCAGATTTTGGGCTTTGATCTTGGATCAGAACATAAAAATTAGAAATAAATTTGGTTGCATTCCTCTTTCAAATTAGTGTTTCCATGTCTGAGCACATTGGTAGGACCATCAATAGTCCCCACTTTTCCTTCAAAAAAGATTGCAATTGGAGATAGCAGAAGAATGTTATTAAGTCAATTTTTTTAAGTACCTCAAAAGACATAAATTGCTTCTGTTGATCATAACTATCTTCAATGCACCTGATACCAGGTTGGTACCAGGCAGCCAAGATTCTATTACCCAAAGTCATGGGTATTAAACGATTTTGAGATAGAGGAGTCTTTGAGGATAATTCCTCTTTTAATCCCACATATTATTTAATTTTATCCCAAATATAAATTACACGTTTCATTTATGTGTTATTTGTTTGGCTTTTAATTAATTTTAAATTCCATTTATAAATAAATTCCTCTGTTATCTCCTCTCCTACCATGTGCAAGCCAATTATAGCCCAGGAAGGAATCACCTCATTAAAAAAAGCAACAACAAAACAAATTAGTGCAGCTAAATAATATTTTTTTAATATCTTGTAATTTTAACCCTCCCAATTTATAATCCCAGGTCAATTTATCCATGGAAATTCTTGAAACTTTACCTGACCAAAGGAATGAACAAATATATCCATTAAGAATTTTTTTTAATTATTAGGTAGTGCGATAGGTTAGGTTTGAAAAAGTATTGAAGTCTCTCGGTATTATCTTCATTTATACACAATTTACTTTGCCCAATAATGTGATGGCAGGTTTACCCACCTATTTATTGAATCCTCCAGTCTGAGAAAAATATTCAACTCCTTGAATATTCTTTATAATTTGTCTTCTATTCTTTTGTGTAGTTGGAAATTTTACTGGTTCATCTTTCCCTGATGAGAAAATAAATTTCTCATTACAGTCATAAATGGCTTTTGGCTTATCTTAACATGATAATGTGTCTCACAGCTCAGTTACCATTCCTCCTACTTTCACCCTCTTAGCAGAATGCTGAGCCTCCCAATGGTAATTGTTATCAGTGATACTGGATAGTGGTAGTAAAATGTTAGATTAAATTAGCTTTATGTTGATTGCTTTGAACTGACCATCTTTATTTCATTTTAAGTGCCTTTTATTCAGGAAAACTGCTGTGTGATTTTATACTGAATGTGTCCACTGATTAATAGACTGCAATAATCAGCTCTCTATACTAATAATCTCTAACCATTTGAGAAACTACCTGTAACTAATAGCATTATTACTAGGATTGGACTGGATGAAATGGCATCACATTTAGATAAATCAATTTTCCAACATAGTTTACATTTAAGTTGGAGAAAAATTGGAATACATCATTTTCCATCCATTTTAACTAGTGTTAAAACTGAAAATATACTTCTTCAGTATTAATTCTGAAACAACATTATTGTCTTTTTTCAAATGTTTCACAGAGTTTTACAGCATGGAAACTCATCCTTTGACCCAATTTATCTGTGTCAAACAAATTGTCTCCCAAACTAATCCCATTTCCTTGTGTTTGGCCTGTATTACTTGAAACCTGTCCTATCCATTCACCTGAGTGAAAGTCATTACTGTCTAACAGATATATTCAGGCACCCTACCATACAGTAATTCCTTTGATAGACATTGTATTTTAAAATTAACTGCATGCTCAACTTGTTCAGCTGAATGCAGGATAATTTCTTGCCTTTTCATCTAATTTTCTGCATCTAAAAGTTACTGGAGGATTCAATTCTTTGCCATTCTTATCATATTATCATTCCACATACCTGATGCACAAAATAAGTGATCCATACAAATGATATCAAGCCATTTGTGGTAATGCCATAATGGATATTTGGGATTGACATTCCAACACATACTCAACAAATCAAAGCACTGGCAATGCTTCAGCTTCAGATATAATCCATGCCAGTGCCTTTTCCCCAGAAGTACATTTTTTCACATCTGTGGAATATATCCCAACCCATGTCAACTATGCAAAAAAAGGAAATAATTTTCATTTCCATCCTGTTCTGTTGTTGACTGTATCTTCTACTCACTTAGGGGTTAGTAGTAGGAAAGGGCTTTGGCAAATACTACAGCACCTCGGATGCCCCCCAAAGTTCCACAACATGGTTATCCAACTGCACGAAAACCAACAAGGACAGGTCAGATACAGCAATGAGCTCTCTGAACCCTTCTCCATTAACAATGGCGTGAAGCAAAGCTGCGTTCTTGCACCAACCCTCTTTTCAATCTTCTTCAGCATGATTCTGAAACAAGCCATGAAAGACCTCAACAATGAAGACACTGTTTACATCCGGTACGGCACGGATGGCAGTCTCTTCAATCTGAGGCACCTGCAAGCTCACACCAAGACACAAGAGCAACTTGTCTGTGAACTACTCTTTGCAGATGATGCGCTTTAGTTGCCCATTCAGAGCCAGCTCTTCAGCGCTTGACGTCCTGTTTTGCGGAAACTGCCAAAATGTTTGGCCTGGAAGTCAGCCTGAAGAAAACTGAGGTCCTCCATCAGCCAGCTCCCCACCATGACTACCAGCCCCCCCACATCTCCATCGGGCACACAAAACTCAAAACGGTCAACCAGTTTACCTATCTCGGCTGCACCATTTCGTCGGATGCAAGGATCGACAACGAGATAGACAACAGACTCGCCAAGGCAAATAGCGCCTTTGGAAGACTACACAAAAGAGTCTGGAAAAACAACCAACTGAAAAACCTCACAAAGATTAGCGTATTCAGAGCCGTTGTCATACCCACACTCCTGTTTGGCTCCGAATCATGGGTCCTCTACCGGCATCACCTACGGCTCCTAGAACGCTTCCACCAGCGTTGTCTCTGCTCCATCCTCAACATTCATTGGAGCAACCTCATCTCCAACATCGAAGTACTCGAGATGGCAGAGGCCGACAGCATCGAATCCATGCTGCTGAAGATCCAACTGCGCTGGGTAGGTCACGTCTCCAGAATGGAGGTCCATCGCCTTCCCAAGATCGTGTTCTATGGCGAGCTCTCCACTGGCCACTGAGATAGAGGTGCACCAAAGAAGAGGTACAAGGACTGCCTAAAGAAATCTCTTGGTGCCTGCCACATTGACCACCGCCAGTGGGCTGATATCGCCTCAAACCGCGCCTCACAGTTCGGCGGGCAGCAACCTCCTTGGAAGAAGACTGCAGAGCCCACCTCACTGACAAAAGACAAAGCAGGAAAAACCCAACACCCAACCCCAACCAACCAATTTTCCCTTGCAACTGCTGCAACCGTGTCTGCCTGTCCCACATCGGACTTGTCAGCCACAAACGAGCCTGCAGCTGACGTGGACATTACTCCTCCATAAATCTTCGTCCGCGAAGCCAAGCCAAAGAAAAAAATCATAGTATCAGCGATCTGGGTTCGAATCCAGTGCTGTCTGTAAGGAGTTTGCACGTTCTCCCTGTGTCTACATGGGTTTCCTCCAGATTTCCTTCCACCCTTCAAAAAACATATAGCTGTTGTAGATCAATTGGATGTAATTGGGTAACAGTGGGCAGGAAGGGTCTGTTACTGTGCTGTATGTCTAAAAAAAACTCATCCACTATTTAGTCATAAATATGAAATATGCAAGTTTGTTGCCATATACAAAAGAACAATGCATGGATGCACAAACATTCCTGCAGGTACATAAGATACATCGAATACAATAGTATAAATTAACTTATCACTATATGATGTGAGACAGAAAAGTGATAATAAATTATTAAGGAAGGCAAATGCAATGTTAGCATTCATTTCAATGGGACAAGAATATAACAGCACACATGTAATAGTTAGGCTTTATAAGGCATTGCCCATATTTGAAGTGTTGAGAGCAATTTTCAAGTTCATTTATCCCAACAAAGCAGTGTTCTTTGGGCCACAGTGCAAAACAAACCAAACACACACACACAGACATAACATAATAAATATTACAAATAAATACTTTAGTTTCAGAGAGTTGTTTAAGCAGTTCATTAATTTTTCTGCAGACTCACTGCTCGTGGGAAGAAGCAGTTTCTCACCCTGCTGGTTTTGGTCTGATACTTCTGTTACTCTTTCCTGACGGAAGTAGCTGGAAGATGCTGGATGTGGGTTAGTAAGTGTCATCACTGATTTTACGAGCCCTCTTTAAATAATTATCCCAGTAGATCATGTTGATGGGGGGGGGGGGGGGGGAGGGTTAGGGTTAGGGTTAGGTCACTTCTTAAGTGGACTCCATGGATCTTAGTGCTTTCAACTCTTTCTAATACAGAGCTATTATTGTGTAGTGGAGGGTGGTCATTTTTGGTCTTTCTGAAGTCCATAATCATCTCCTTAGTCTTGTCCACGTTGAGACTCGGGTTGTTATCCTCACACCATTTCACAAAATTTTCCACCTCTTCTCTGTAGTGTGACTCATTGTTGTTGCTGATGAGACCAACTAGTATTGTGCTGTCTGGATCTGGTGTTGCAGTCTTGGGTCAGTAACTTGAAAAGGAGCAGGCTGAGCACAGTCCTGAGGTATGCCAGTGCTCAGTGTGACGTTGCTTGACGTTTTGCTGCTAGCCCAGACAGACTTTTGGTCTTTCTGTGTGGAAGTCAGAATCCAGTTCCAGAGAGGGATGTTGCATCCCAGCGAGGACAGCTTCTTCACTAGCCTCTGGGGCCTTTGGCTTGACTTCGCGGACGAAGATTTATGGAGGGGGTAAAAGTCCACGTCAGCTGCAGGCTCGTTTGTGGCTGACAAGTCCGATGCGGGACAGGCAGACACGGTTGCAGCGGCTGCAGGGGAAAATTGGTTGGTTGGGGTTGGGTGTTGGGTTTTTCCTCCTTTGCCTTTTGTCAGTGAGGTGGGCTCTGCGGTCTTCTTCAAAGGAGGTTGCTGCCCGCCAAACTGTGAGGCGCCAAGATGCACGGTTTGAGGTGTTATCAGCCCACTGGCGGTGGTCAATGTGGCAGGCACCAAGAGATTTCTTTAGGCAGTCCTTGTACCTTTTCTTTGGTGCACCTCTGTCACGGTGGCCAGTGGAGAGCTCGCCTCTGGGGTATGATTGTCATAAATGCTGAGCTGAAGTCAGCAGCCTTGCGTGTGAGGCATTGTTCTCCAAATGTGTCAGGAAGGAGTAGAGGACCAAGGCTATAGGATCATTGGTGGAACAGTTCTACCCCATATTTTTGGCCCCATATCCAAAGAAGGATGTACTGGCATCGGAAAGGGTCCAAAGGAGGTTTATGAGAATAATCCCAGAGATGAGAGAGTTAATGTATGAGGAGAGTTTCAGGCTCTTAGGCTATACTCATTCAAGATTCCTTCATGAGATGATACAAAAATATAATATACATGAAATTCATCAATTTTTGCCTACTGTAAAGGCAAACAAAGAGTCACGAGAAGCATTTTCCAGTGCCCCCAATAAGAGTCCCTTTAGAAATACTGTATTGGCAGATTTTCCTCCAGTGCTCCTGCAGCCTTATGGGCTCCTGTTCAATCGAGCTCCAGATCCAAACCTGATACAATCAGGAAGCTTTTAGTGCCTATAGCCATTTGGAGGTCCTTCTTGTCCTCATTACCCTAATGAATACTGGTTTTGATCCCAGGTTCTCATGTGCCAGTCTCCAGCAGCCTACAGTCTGTGTGAGTCCTTTGACTGTAAGTCTCCAATAGTCCACAGCTTCTGAGCTCCTCGCTGGTCTGCTGCTCCTCCTCCTCCTCCTCCGACTCACAGCCTGACTCTCTCAAAGCTCCTCCTCCGACTCCTAGCTGAACCAAGTAGGCCCAAGCCCCGGTAAGCCCCCGACTTTAATAGCTTACCTTCTCATCACTTTCACCAAGCTCCTCCTCCAACTCACAGCCCGACTCTCTCCAAGCTCCTCCTTCAACTCCCAGCCGAACCATTCTTTGGTCAACAATGATGTTCAGAGATTGCATTGAATCTGAACTTGGCTACACAGTCTTGGGTATAGAAGGAATAGAACAAGGAACTAAGCACAAAGCTTTGTTAATGGTGAATAGAAAGGAGGTGATGTTGCCAATCCACACTGATTGAAACCTGCTGATGAGAAGTCAAGGATTGAGTTGCAGAAGGACATACAGCATTCTGGATCCCTGAGATTGGTCATGATCAACAGCCTGGTGTGGGTGTTCTTGTGGTTGAGGTAATCTAATGCAGAATGGAGAGCCAGGGAACTAGCTTTTGCTGTTGACCAGATGTGAGGACAGGCGAATTGGTGGATCCATTCTTTCCTGACACAGGGTTGATTTGCTCATAACCAATCTCTCAGAGCACTTCATCTAATTGACCATGAGACCATGTTGTTGGAGCAGATCACTTTGCTCTTCCTAGGTATGATGGATGTCCTTTTGAAGCAGGCGGGGTCCTTGGATCATAGCAGGGAGAGATCAAAATGTTTGCAAAAACTCCAGTCTGTTGGTTTGTGAAGATTTTAAGGATGCAGTCATACTCTTGAAGGTTCTTTTCACATCAGCCTCTGTGACCTGAGATTAGAGTCACCCGCAGCTTGGGAGGTTGTGAGGAAAGAGCATTGTTTTCCCATTTGAAGTGAGCTCATCCAGAAGAGATGCTTTGATAATACTTTGTTTCAGATGTGATGAAGCGTAAGCCCTGCCACAGCTGCTAAGCGACCATGCAAGATTTCAGCTTAATTGTGGAGATTGTACTGGTCTTCCTGAATGTCTCTGAATACCCTGATTTGAAGAATCTTCAA
This sequence comes from Narcine bancroftii, assembly GCF_036971445.1. NCBI lineage: Eukaryota > Metazoa > Chordata > Chondrichthyes > Torpediniformes > Narcinidae > Narcine > Narcine bancroftii. The sequence continues at coordinate 177,304,219 of NC_091476.1, forward strand.
CAGCCTGGTAAATCAATAACATCTGTGCTACATTCATTCATGTTGGTCAGCATGGAGTGATACAACACAGAAACGGCCAAGATTCAAGAGATTACAGAAGCTGGAATTTGTAGCAGTGTTAAAGCAAACTGCGGGAGAAAGCCAGTCTGTTCAGTAAAATCTGTGTGGGAAATAAATTGCTGAGGTTTCAGATTTAGATCAACCCTTTGAACCTTTGGCTCACTGACTCCATGCCAAACATCAACCACCTATTTACACTAAACCGACATTAATCCCTCATTCTCATCAACAACCCTCCCCCCAAAAATTCTACACACTAGGGGAAATTTACCAGGGCCAACTAACATCCAACCCATACATCTTTTAACTGTAGGAGGTAACCAGAGGAGCCCAGGGAAACCCATGTAGTTACAAGCAAATTCCTCTCAGACCAATGGATGGATTTGTATCAGGTCCCTGGTGCTGTGAGGACTCAGCTTGTGCTCAACCTTGCCCCCACCACCTCCCCCTTATTTAATCTAAAACCCACACTTTGCTTCTAAAGTTGTTTTGCAGCCAACATAAAATATATATTTTTTTAAAAATTTGTAGAAAAATATTTGCACTATCCTCATTGTTTATTGGGTGTTGAGAACTAAGTGAGGGAATAGAGAACATATAAGAATGGCTGAGCAAATTGACTGAATTTAATGGCAGCACCTTATTTAGAATTTTCAAATAGAAATTTCTGGTGTGTCAGCTTATCCTGACTAGGTTCCTGTTTGAGATCTCTCCCAAGGATTTGTTCATAGGGGATATGAATGAGTGGTTTTGGGGAAGGGAATAGAAAACATGGTTTGAGAGATACAAGATTGATTGTTGATGTTGATGGGTGAAGATTCCGGAGTGCAGCTGAATGGAGGTAAACATGACATGTGTAGATGCTGAAAAACTGGAGCAACACACCAAGTGCTGGAGGAACTCAATAGGTCAGGCAGTATCCAAAGAAGAAAACAGGCCATGCTGCAGGTCTGCATATGTAGTGAGGGTAAAGTTCTCCTGCTCTTCCTAGCCCACATATAATGGTAGAAATGTCTTTGCTGGGTACAAAAACTTTCACCTTCCTTTAATTTCCTTTGAAACCCACACAGACTCGGGGAGAATGTACAAACTCCTTGCAGACAGCGCAAGATTCAAACCCCGGCCCGATCGCAATCGCCAACACTGTAAAAGCTTTGTGCTAACTGCAACCATGCTGCCCTGTCAGGTTTCTTGAAACACAGTTCACACCATTAAATACAGATGTTTACTGATAAGGACATGAATGTATGAGGTATGCTTAGCAAGTTTGAAGGTGACCTCAACAATTGTTGGTGTTGTTATTATCAAGGAGGTGGAGAGGGTGAACATATTTAAGTGTACCTGTTTTAATTCCTGCAGAAGATGGCGACCCTGTGATATCTGTTTCAGAGGTCAGAACATCTTTCAAGAGGGTGAATCCTCTAAAAGTGTCAGGACTGGATGGTGTACCTGGAAGGATACTGAAAACCTGTGAACTAACGAGCTGGAGTGTTCACAGGCATTTTCAACCTCTCATTGCCGCAGTGGGATGTTCCCACCTGCTTCAAAAGGGTATCAATCATCCCAGCGCCCAAGAAGAGCAGAGGGAACTGCCTCAATGACTATCAGCCAACATTACTAACATCTACTGTCATGAAATGCTTTGAGAAGTTGGTCATGGCCAGAATCAATTTATACTGAATTTAGAAAGACCTAGACCCACTGCAATTCACCTACTGCCACAATTGCTCCACAGCAGATGCAATCTCACTGGCTTTCCACTGAGCCCTGGACCACCTAGACAACAGAAACATGTACATCAGGCTGCTTTTCATCAATTTCAGCTCAGCTTTCAACACCCTAATTTCCTCAGTAACAGTTAGCAAGCTTCAAACCCTGGACCTCTGCAGCTAGATTTCCTCATCGAAAGATAACAATCACTGCAGATCGGTAACAACAACTCCTCACTGACAGTCAACATTGGCGCACTCTAAGGATGTGTGCTTGGACCGCTGCTCTATTCTCTCTACACCTATGACTGTGTGGCCAGGCACAATTCAAATGGCATCTACAAATTTGTTGATCACACCACGGTTGTCGGCAGAATCACAGACGGGAATGAGGAAGCATTCAGGAGGGAGGTCAGCTAGTTGAGTGGTGTCTCAACAACACTTAACATTAACAAAACTAAGGCTAACTGTAGATTTCAGGAGGGGGAAAACACCAGAGCCAAACCAGTCCTTATTGAGGTGATAGCAGTGGAAAGGGTGAAGAACTTCAAATTCCTGTGTGCCAACATCTCTGAAAATCTATCCCAGGGCCTTCATGTCAATGCAATCATGAAGAAGGTTTGGCAGCGACTATACTTCATTATGAATTTGAGAAAATCTGGTATTTCACCAAAGACTTGTAAATTTCTATAGATGTACTGTGGAGAGCATTCTAACAGGTTGCATCACTATCTGGTATGGAGGTGCCAATGTACAGACAGGAGAGGGCTACAGAGAGTTGTGAACCTGTCCAGTGCCATAATGGGCATTCATCTTCAATCCATCAAGGACATCTGCAAAAAGTGGTGTCTCAAGAAAGCAGCCGGTATCCTCAAAGATTCATACCTCCCATGCCATCCCTTCTTCACATTGCTACCAGCAGGAACAAGGTACAGGAGCCTGAAGATGAACACCCAATGGTAAAAACAGCTTTTTATCCTCCAAAATCAGATATCTGAATGGACAATGAACCACAGACACAGATTTGTGGGTGCCTGGAATGCATTGCCAGGGGTGGTGGTGGAGGCTGAAACATTAAGGGCATTTAAGAGACTCTTAGACAGGCACATGGATGATAAAAAAAGTTTTTTTTTTTGTTAGGAATATAGGTCAAAGTACTATACTGTGCTGTGATGTTCTGTATTCTATCACCATGGACAGGATTCTGTACATCTATATAGTGTTGACTGCAGAGCCAGAGATCTTTTAAAGATTTCTCTGCACATATTAGGTTGAGTACCACATTATCTTCAACACAGCTCGAACATGATTACATTCTTTTGGTGCTGCCTGAGTGAAATTCTAATCATTCTGGTCCAGCAAAAAATTTATAATTCTGGATACTGCAGTCACAAATTTAAATATTCAAAGAAGGTGAAAAAGATCTGATTCAAAACATTTAAAATTGGATGCAATAGCTTTAAACCAAAGGTGTATTTCACAGTGATCATTGGGGGATCAGAGAAGTAGAAATTCAACACATTTAAATTCCTGGAGTCACTATCTCAGAGGATCTTTTATAGAGCCCATACACTAATGTCATTGTCAGGAAAGCACATCAATGCTCCACTTCCTCAGGCGTTTGTGGAAGCTTAGTATGAGATCAGAAACCTGAGCAAATTTCTACAAATGTGTGGTGGAAAGTGTGCCTGATATGGGGCACAGACACTTCTAAGCAGAAAGCCCTGCAAAAGGTAGTGGACTCAGCCCAGAGCATATCAGGCAAAACTCTCCCCACCGAGAAAATCTACATGGAACACTGCTGTCGGAAAGCAGCAGCGATCAACAAGGATCCATATCACCCACTGCTGCCATTAGGAAGAAGGTATAGGTGCCACAAGACTCGCACCATCAGGTTTAGGATCAGTTGCTACCCCTCCACCATCAAACTCCTCAATGATAAACGAATCAGAAACTCATTCAAGGACCCTTACTTTGCACATTATTTATTACTGAATATTTTTTCAGTATTTATACAGTCAGTTTATTTTCAATTCTCTCTTTTGTATATGTTTATTTTACTCGAGCAATAATAGAAATTCAGCCAGGCAAGTAGGGAAAAGAATATCAAGGCTGTAGGTATTCTGACAATATATTTGAATTTTAAAAGTTGCCCCTTGTTACAAATATTTTGTTACAAATATTTGGTTAAGATGACCATTAAGAATAATTTTTTGCATTGTCAAATATATGTTGGATGGATTGCTCCTTCAGGGGATTTCGCTATAAAACTGCAAGGGTGGCACAGTTAGTGCAGTGGTTAGTGTCATGCTTTTTCAGCACCAGTGACCCAGGTTCAAATCTGACACTGTGTAAGGAGTTTGTATGTTCTCCTCATATCTCCGGGTGCTCTGGTATCCACACACCCCTTCAAATTGTACAGGGATTGGAGGGTAATTGGATGTAATTGGGCATCATGGGTTCATGAGGCAGAAGGACCTGTTAGTGCTGTAGGTCTTAAAAAAATCTCATTACTGACATAAGTGATCCCTTGATAGGTTAGATTCACTCATGAGTTATGGAGCCACCCTATTGAAAAGGGAATTTCTTCTGATCAACCATTTTACATGATAATGTTTCCCTTTTTCTAGTTTGCTAAAATTATCAGCTAAGCCTTTAATATGTATGACTTAATTTTCCCTTTTACCTCAGAAATTATGCTGCTATTTTGCAAATGTAAAGTCAAAGCAACTTACCTGATGATGTAACATTAAGCTCGGAGAGCAAATAAGACATAATTACATGATACTGAAAAGTGCAGAACTAAAAGGAAACTTTGGAGTGAATTGTCAGCAAGAGTAGACAATAGACAGTAGGTGCTAGAGTAGGCCAAATGGCCCATCGAGCCAGCACCACTATTTTTCAGATCATGGCTAATCATTCACTATCAGTATCCATTCCCAGCCTTATCCCCATAACCTTTAACTCCCCTGCCCACAAGAGCCTTACTTAACTCCCTTTTGAACATATCCAGCAAATCTGCCCCCATCACCCTCTGCGGCAAAGCATTCCACAGATCCACAGTTCTCTGGGTAAGAATATTTCTCCTCATCTCTGTTCTAAAAGGCCTTCCTTGTATTCTTAAATTATGCCCTCTAGTCCTAGTCTCTCCTAACATTGGGAACATGTAATCCAATTTCATCCCGTCTAGCCCTTTGATAATCTTATATACCTCAATCATGTCTCCCCTCATCCTTCTGAACTCCATTGCATATAAGCCCAGTCTTTCTAACCTTTCAGCGTATGTCAATCCTGCCATCCTGGAAACTAACCTTGTAAATCTGTGCTGCACTCCCTCTACATTGAATATGTCCTTCCTCAAATTTGGGGACCAGAACTGGACGCAATATTCCAGGTGAGGTCTCACCAGGGCCCTGGACAACTGCAGGAGGGCATCTCTGCTCCTATACTCCAATCTCTTCTTTATGAAAGCCAACATGCAATTTTCCTTCTTTACAGCTTGCTGAACCTGCATGCTAGCTTTTAGAGTGTGACAGACTATTTAGAGATGGTTTGGGAGGAATTGTTAGAGCAGGTTAAACACAAACATTTTAAAACACAGAATATTTGCAGGACTTTTGCAGAATGCTTTTTGCAAAGAGAGTAACTCAGTTGCAGAATACAGCTTGCCTGGGAAAGCATGTGATTTTTGCAGGCAGACAGAACAGCTTTGCTCTCAGAAGAGAGGGAGTGAGAGAGAAGGAGTCACAGAAATCAGTTCCAGAGGGACAAGCTGGCAAACTTTGGAAGGCTGCCTGGTCAAAGGAGAAGACTGGTGGTCTGAAAGGTCACCTGAAAGAAAGAGGATCATCTGGAGAACCCTAAGGGGAGAAAATTTCATCAGCAAGACTGATTGAGAAGGAATCAGTTGCAGATGTCCTGGAAAAGGAATGTCTCTCTGAAAACCAGCAAGAACTCTCCTGAGTGGTAATCATTTGCCTGTTAAGCACTAAACACTGGTGAACTTTGTTAATGCTAACTTCTGTGCACAGTACAAGAGTTGCTTGCAACCAGTGAGATTGTACTGTGATCCAAAGAACTTTTCTAATCTTAAATACACATTACACACACCTGCGATTGGTGTTAGAGGGGGGATTAAGTAGGTTAGGTAGGTTAAGTAATAAGTTAAAGTTTAATTATTTCTTTTTATTCAAATATAATTATAAACTACTCTTGTTTAAGTAACCATGTGTAGTCGTGCATATCTATTGCTGCTGGTTTTGGGGTCCTCTGGACTCCATAACAAGTGACTGGTGAACAAGTACACCCAGATCCCTTTGCACTACCCCACTCCCTAGCTTGACTCCATTTAAATAATACTCTACTCTCTTATTATTGCCTCCAAAATGGATAACCTCACATTTGCTCACATTGAACTTCATCTTCCATTTCTCTGCCCACTCCCCCAACCTGTCCAAGTCCCTCCGCATTTTCATGATATCCTCTCACACTTTACACTGCCACCCAGCTTAGTGTCATCTGCAAATTTGCTCATGTTGTTAATAATCCCTTCATCCAAATCATTTACATAAATGATAAACAACTGAGGACCTAACACCGTTCCCTATGGTACCCCACTCATCACATCCTGCCATCCTGAAAATGACCCATTTATCCCAACCCTTTGTTTCCAGGGTTTCTTAACTGATTTTCTATCCATGTCAGCACCCTACCCCAATACCATACTCCTTGATTTTTCCTACTAGTCTCCTGTGCGGGACCTTATCAAAGGCTTTTTTGAAGTCTACGTACACCTCATCCATTGGATCTCCCAAGACCACCTTCTTTGTCACATCTTCGAAAAATTCCAGAAGGTTAATCAAGCATGATTTTCCCTTAAATAATCCATGCTGACTAGCGCTGATACCATTATTTCTGCCTAAGTGTTCTGCTATTTCTCCTTTTACGATAGATTCCAATATCTTCCCCACCACTGACATCTATAACTTCCTGTTTTCTTTCTCCCTCCCTTCTTAAAAAGTGGCACTACATCAGCCACTCTCCATTCCACAGGTACCTCCCCCAAATCTATAGGACTTAGGAAAATGTCGACCAATGCCTCCACAATTTCCAGAACAACCTCTCTAAGCACCCTGGGATGCAGCCCATCAGGTCCTGGGGACTTATCAGTCCTCAGTCCCAACAATTTGCCCACAACCAAGTCCCTTGATACTGCATGACCTCCACCCCCTATCTGACCATAATCTGTATCCTCCATGGTGAAGACAGATGCAAAGTATCTGTTAAGTTCCTCAGCCATCTCCTCATTTTCAGTAATAATTTCATCCTTTTCCATTTTTAAGGTCCCAATTTTGGTCCTAACCAATTTCTTCCTCTTTATATAACTAAAGAAGTTTTTGCTATCCCCTTTTATAATATTTGCCAATTTACTCTTGTACTTCATTTTCCCCTCTCGTATGTCTTTCTTAGTTTACCTCTGTTGTGTTTTGAAGGTTTCCCAATCCTCTACCCTCCCACCCTGCTTTGCTATCTTATACTTAATCCCTTTGGACATGATGTTTAACCAATAGTAGGAGGTTAAACAGATGTACTGGAAACTTCCCTTCATTGGTTGAAGTAAAGAATACAAAAGCTAGAAAATCATGGCCATATTTTATAAAACACAAGTGAGACAAAAGATAGAGTACATCCTACACTCAGTCCTTGCTGTCCACTAATTTTCTATTTGCAGACCCACACTCGCAATGTCAGACCCAGATGCCATCTCATTTTTGTTTGAACAAGTATAATTAATTGACCAAACACTATCTGTTTAACATCATGATAATTTTTCAGACATGTGTCAATAAGTTCTCTGCTGTATGCTCCATTGGAGAGCAATCTTTCTTTATGCAACTGCATCTTGAAGGAAGAGAGTTGGTACAGACGGGGATTTCTTGGTTGGCAATCAGTGATTAGTGGTGTGTTGCAAGGTTGGTATTGAGCCACAACTGTTTACAATATACATAAATGATTTTAAGAAGGGGACCAAAGCAAACTGGAGAGACCACAGTCAGTATGAATTGGAAACGTCTCCTTTTCACTGACAATCAACACAGACACAACACAAGGATGTGTGATTAGCCCACTACTCTATTATCACTGTGTGGCTTGGCACAATTCAAATACCATCTACAAATATGCCGATGACACCATCGTCATCGCCAGAATCACAGATGGCAATGTGGAAGCGTACAGGAAGGAGAACAGCAGGATGAGTGGTGTGACAACAACCGTCTTGCACTTAATGTCAGCAAAAACAAGGAACTGATTGTGGACTTCAGGAAGATGAAATCAGGAGAATTTTGACCAGTACTCATCAAGGGGTCAGCAGTGGAAAGGGTAAAAAAACTTTAAATTCCTGGGTGTCAACATCTCTAAAGATTTTATCTGGTGTATCATTGTTGATGCAATCATGAAGAAGGCTCACCAGCAGCTATACTTAATGAGAAATTTAGGAGATTTAATATTTCATCAAAAACTTGCAAATTTTGACAAGTTGTATCACTGTCCGGTATGGAGGTGCCAATGCACAGGACAGAAGGCCACAGAGAGTTGTGAACTTGGCCAGTGAGCATCACTTCATTAAGAGGCAGTGTTTCAAGAAAGCAGCCTCTATCCTCAAGGACCCTCACCCCCCCCCCCACCCCCCAACTGCTGCCATCAGGAAGAAGGTACAGGACCCTGAATACCCAACAGAACACCTTTTTTTCCCCCTCTGTCATCAGATTTCTGAATGGACAATAAACCACAAACACTACTTCACTTTTCTTTTTTCACTATTTTTAAAAAAATGTTAATTTTACACCTGTAATTCTGATGCAAAACAACAAATTTTGTGACACATGTTCATTACAATATATTCTGATTCTGAATGCAGAGAGTCTGCAGAGAGATAAAGATATGTTAAATGAGTGGGCAGTTCTGGCAGATGGAGTACAATGTTAGTAAATGTCAGGTCAACCACTTCAGAAGAAAAATTGTAAATCGGACCACTATTTAAAAGGTGGAAACTTGCAGCATGTTGTTGTGCAGAGAAAACTGTGTGTGCTTGTACATGAATCGAAGAGGTTTGTTTGCAGGTGCAGCACGTAATGAAGAAGGTAAATGGGATGCTATCCTTCAGAGTTGTAGGATTGAAATGAAGAGCACGAAGGTTCTGCTGCCTGAGAAAAGATATACAGGCTTTGGAGGTGGTGCAGAGGAGCTTAATCAGATTGGTTCTGGAAATGTGGAAGCTAGCTTATGTAGACAGTGAATCACCTAGGACTATCTTTTATAGGAGTTTACAAGGATGAGAGAAATCTTATAGAAGTATGTAAAATGATGGAAGCAAAAATTAAGATAGAAGCTAGAAGATTATTTCCACAAGTGATTCTCGAACTGGGGTACAGCCTTGAGATTTGGGGGAGTAGATTTAAATTAGATGTTGAGAAACTGCTTTTCCAGAGAGTAGTGAATCAATAGAATTTTATACTCAATGAAGCAGGTTCTGGCCCCAAGCATTGACAGTTCTTTTTCTCTTCTCCCACTGATGGAATTCAACCCATGAGCTCCTCAAGCAAATTGGTCTTTGCTCCAGATTCCATTGTCTTCAAATCCTTGTGTCTTCAAGCCATAGAGGATGGATTCTTAAATGGATTTAAGATGCAGATTTTTGAAGAATAGGGAAATTAAAGGTGATGAAGAACATGGTAATGGGTTGGATGAGTCAGCATACAGGATCGAGATTGAAAACTTGGCTGAATGGAGCACCAACAACAGCATTCAATGTCACCAAAACTAAGGAGCTGATTGTTGACTTAAGGAAAGCCAGAGGTATACAATCCAATGATCATTTGGGGATCAGAGGTGGAGAGCATATTTAGGTTTTTGGGAGTCACTATCTCAGAGGATTTTTCCTGGACTCAACACACCAATTGCATCATGAAGAAAGCATGTCAGCACATCTACTTCCTCAGGAGTTTGCAGAGGTTTGGTATGAAATCAGAAACCCTGACAAATTTCTACAGAGGTGCAGTGGAAAGTGTGCTGACCTGCTGCATCATGGACTGGTGGGGGGGGGGGGGGCACTAATACCCTTGAGCGTAAAGCCCTCTAAAAGGTAGTGGACAGAACCCAGAACATTACAGGCAAAACCCTCCCCACTCTTGAGAACATCTACAAGGAATGTTCCTGGCAGAGGGCAGCAGCAATCATCAAAAACCCATACCACCCAGCACATGCTCTATTCTCACTGCTGCCATTAGGAAAGAGGTATAGGTGCCACAAGACTATACCACCAGGTTCAAGAACAGCTGGTACCCCTCTACTAACAGGCTCCTCAACAACAAACTCAATCAAAGACTCATTTAAGGACTCTTACTTTTGCACTTTATTGATTTTCTTTGCTCTCCCTGTAGTGCACAGTCAATTTGTTTATGTTCGTTATCTGTTTACATTTCTTTTATTTGTTTATACTGTGTACAGTTTATTTTTTGCACTACCAATAAGTGGTAATTCTGCCATGCCCGCAGGAAAAAGGAATCTCAGGGTTTTATGTGATATTATATATGTACTCTGAAAATAAGTCTGAAATCTGAATCTGAGATGGTTAAGTAGAGCTGAGTCAATGGCCAGATCAGTAATTTTTTAAAATTTTATTTTATTTAATTTTTAAGAAAAGAATATATATACAAATGCAAAAAGGACACAATGAATGCATATATGAATATATACAAAAAGAATCCTTAAGATGCACATTGAGCCTAGAAATAACCCACCTGTACCTCAAGAGAAAGGAAAAGAAACCATGGACAGAGTGGGAGAAGAAAAAGGAAAAGGAAAAAGAGCTGGCATCAACATTTAATATAATCAAAAAATAAATAAAAATATTAAATTACGAATAAGGGATGAAAATTAAATATAAAATATTTAATAAATAGACTAAACTATCCAGCATTTAAATAATTCAAATAAGCTGCCAAATATGTTATATTAATTTCTAACATTATAAGTAAATTTTCTCCAGGGTTATACAACTTTGCATTTCCATATTCTAATGATCAATATGTTAGAGGGAATCAGATTTTTATGTTACTGCCAGACATTTCCTCGCTATTCCCAACACGATTTTAATAAACTTGGATTTACTTTTGAGAAAGTTAACATTCATGACAGCCAAATTCCCCAAAAGGAACAATTGTGGATCAAAAGGGAAGTCCATTCCCATCATTTTGGTTAATATTTCTCCCATATTTATCCAAAAAGGTCTTAATTTCATGCGTAACCAGGTAATGTATAAAAGTACCAATATCTGCCACACCTAAAACATAGATTTGAGATATCCGATTTACTATGATGTAACTTTTGAGGTGTGAGATATAGTTGATATAAAAAATTGAAATGTATCATTCTATATCTGGAATTAATAAGAGCTGTCGAAGCATAAATTGGACCAATATTGTTGATCAATTACAATGCCCATATCTGATTCCCATCTCTCCTGAAATCTATGTAACCCAATTTTTGGGCTTTGATCTTGGAACAGGAAATACATAGTAGAAATAAATTTAGTTGCATTCTCTTTTTGAACCTCCATGTCTGTGCACATTGGTAGGGCCAATGATGGTCCCAACTTGTCCCTTAAAAAAGATTGCATAATTGGAGATAGCATAAGAGTGTTCTATTAGTCAAATTTTTTTTTAGTTTCTCAACAAGCATGAATTGCTTCTGTTGATTCTAACAATCCTCAATACACCTAATACTATTTTAGTACCAGGTGATTAAAATTTTATTCCCCAAAGTCATCGATATTATATTGTTTTGAAATAAAGGCGTCTTTGAGGACAGTTCCTTCTTTAATCCATAAGTTGTTTAATCTTGTCCAAGATATAAAATACATGCCTCAATTTTTCCTGATTAATTTACAATTATATACAAATTCTTCTGCCACCTCTTCTCCTACCATGAGAAAACCAATTGTAACCCAGGAAGGAATGGCTATCTGATTAAAAAAGGAAGCAACAAATCCAGTCTGTGCCCAGCTAAATAATATTTCTTAAAATCAGGTAGTTCCAATTTGTAATCCAGGTCAATTTTTCCATAGTGATTCGAGATACCTTGCCTGACCATAAAGATAAATGAACATGTCCATTTAAAATTTTTAAGATATTAGGAGGTAATGACTGAAAAAGATGTTGAAGTCTTGGCTTATTTTCATTTTAATACAATTGATTGCCCAACAATGTGATAGGCAGATTCATCCATTTATGTAGGTCCTCAATTTTCTGCAGCAAGGGAGATAATTAAGTTCATATAAATCCTTTAAATTGCTATTAAATTTGATCCCAAAATATTTCATTTCTGTTTTAACCCAATTAAATTGACTGCAATGTTGATATTGAGTATCATCTGGATTAGCTAAAGTAAAATTTCACTTTTGTCCCAATTTATTTTATAACCAGAGTCTATACTATGATTATTCAATACAATCTTGAGCCTAACCAAGGAACTAGCTGGGTCAGCTAAATGTATTAGAATATCATCTGCTAATAAATTAATTTTATATTCCTCCTGGTCTACTTTAAACCCCTTTATGTCTGGATCCAATCTGCTAAGCTCAACTAATGGCTCTATTGCCAAAACAAATAGAGCTAGGGTCAGCGGGCAACCTTTCCTAGTGATCTATGTAATAAGAAAATGGATGAAATCCATCTATTAGTATTATTTTGGCTTTAGTTCGATGATGAAGAGCTCTTATCCATTTTATGAATGTTTGACATAATCCAATTTTCTCCATTGTCTTGAATAGGAAATCTGATTCAAGTTGATCAAAAGCTTTTTCAGCGTCTGGTGGAGCAGTCTCAATGGAACCGATAGCCAACTCCTGATCCTAGTTCTTGTGTTCTTGTAACTTAAAACTGATCACTGCTTGCAAATTCTGGTGGAAGTACAGACACAAGAGACTGCAGACACTGGAATATGGAGCAGAATCCAAACTGCAGGTAAAACTCAGCTTTTTTAGGCAACATTTTCAATGGGAAAGAGAAAGTTAATGTTTCGGGTTGAGTTTAAGAGGAAAAGGAGAGGGGTGAGGCAGGAGCTGGAAAACAACAGATGGATCGAAGTGAGGAGGGTTTGATGGGGAGAAGGGATTAACAGGAGGAGGTGAGAGGGAAAACAGTGGGAGGATTGTGTAAGTCATGAGCAGAGTGAGTCAGGTGAAGAGGGGAAGGAAACTGAATGACAGGAGGCTGTAATTGGGGTGGGGGGGGGGGAGTGGGTGGTGAAGAAAGGGATGTGTGTTTCTGGAATTGGAGAATTCAATATTTACTGGGTGGAATGTGAGGTGCTGTTTTTGAAGTTTGCCAGGTTGGTATGCGAATTAAAATGGTTTATGAATGGGAGCTCCTAATGGCCACTGTAGACAGAATGTTCAGCAAACATTCACTTTCTCTGTGCTTATATAGTGAAGGCCACATTGAGAGTCTGAATGCGTAGTTGAAGGAACTGCATGTGAATCTCTTCCTCACCTGGAAATCTCCTGGATGGGATAAGATGCAGAGAAGAGGTAAGGTGAGAGCAAAATGTGATAAATGGAGATGCCAATGAGAACTCCATGAATAGAATGGAGGCACATTTCCTGAGAATGGAGGATATTTCAGATTTCATTCATACAGCACAGAATAGTCCCTTCAGCCCCACAATTTGTCCCCCTTCTCTACCACCCCTATGAAGCCCCTACATTCTCATTCCACACCACCCTACTTTTTGGTTCCATTCTCCCCTACCCCATCTCCCCACTGGTTTCTTCTGCTCTCTCCTCCCCACCCACCCTTTCCCTCCCTCCCACCCCCCACTCAATTTCAGCTTTATAGCACCATTCTCACCTTCTCATCTTTCAGGCCCCAGCACAGGCTGCTTTTATCTCTAATCACTACTCCACCTTGTGTGACTTCCATCTTCTCCACCTGATCGAAGTAAAACATGAAAATCTGCAGACACTGTGAAAAGTAAAAACAATGCTGGAGAAATTCAAGCAGTGTCCTTTATGTAACAAAGGTAAAAATACATAGCTGACATTTCAATATGATACCTTAATGAAGGATTCAACCTGAAATGTATTTTTACTTTGCTACATAAAGGACACTGTTTGACTGGCTGAGTTTCTCCAGCATTTTGTGTTTTTATTTCTCCACTTGACCCTTGCTTTTTCTTTCCTCTCTCCCTTTGTCTGACATCTGTAAATCGACACTATCTGTCTTTCATGTTTCACCCCTGCCTGGTTGGCCAATCCAGTGTGGGACCTTTGCCTCAGCCTCACCTTCCTACCCAGTTATGGCTCAAAATTTTGACCATTCTTTTTCTCCCATTGATGATGCTTTATTAGCTGAGTTGCTCCTGCAGAAAGTGTTTAGCTGAAGGATAGCTAATTTTCTTTTCAAAAGAGCAGCTGGGTAACACATGAGGTGTAAGGAAATTATCACAAGAAAATTCAAAGGGAATGGGTTTATGTCAATTGGAAAAGCAAGGAGTGCCGCTGGTGAGCCTTCATGATTGCATTGACATGGAGGCCCCAGGATACATCCTCAGAGATGTTGACACCCAGGAATATAAAGTTCTTAATCCTTTCCACTGCTGACTCTCGATAAGGAATGGTTGGTGTTCTCCTGTTTTCCCTCTCTTGGTGTGTTGTGTAGGATCACTGGCTCCCTGCTTGGTGGGTGTGGAGTGCACTGAGTTCGCTCGAGAGGGATGTGCTGTTACTTGACATTCTGGTCAGTTTTGCTTTGACCGCATGGATGCCTGACCTCGTTGCTATGTGTCTGTGAGGTTGGTCTGGGACTTGTATCTGGTTCAGTCCTGCCTCTTGACAGCTCTGACAGCCTTGAGCAGGTCGTACCTGGATCCTGCATGGATTTCCTGTGCAAGGTAATGCTTGGATTTTTTGTGAGGTGCATTGCCTGGATTTCCTATGAAGGGCCAGTTCATGTATGCCACATTCCTGGCGTTCAGTGATGAGAGAACCTTTTCGTTCAGCCCTTGTTGGCAGCATGCGAACTCTTCTTTTGTGCTCAATCAGAGTTCGCAATGGTGAATTCTCTGAGGCTGAACCCTTTTATACCTGTCTACTGTCCAAAGCAGTCACGTCCATTGATAATTATTTCCTCAGTCCACCGATGCCTAACTTTTATACGGACCTGTCTACTGTCCAAAGCAGTCACGTCCATTGACAATTATTTCCTCAGTCCACTGATGCCTAACTTTTACCATGGCATCCTCACGTCTCACTTTCCTTTAGTGGGAGCAGCACTGGTGGTGGGATTGACCAAAGTATGGGTGTGGGGCAGAGTAGTTGGTTTCTTTGATCGAGATGTGGTAGTGGTTGAGGTTATTGACATCTCTGGTGGGACCGGTGATTTTCTTGTGGGACTTTGTGATGTTTTGGTGGTAGCAACTTTTTCTATTCATTTTCAAAAATGGGAGTGATGGTGAAGTAATCAAATTCCTAGACAAGCAGGCAAAATTCAAATTTTACCATTTGTAGCTGGAGAATTTACATTTGAATAATTAAATAAAAGGAAAAGGGATGTGATCAAAGTTCATATAATTGTGGGGATGTCATGAAAACCTTTATGATTCATCACTTCCCTTTATGCATCAGTTCCCTTTATGCATCAGTGTTGTTTTAGGAAATTTCTATTTTTTTTCACTGATTCAGTGCAGGAATAGATTGGGACGGGCAGATAATGTCTGCTGTTCCAATGAAATCCTCATCCCAGGTTCAAATGAAAAAAATGCCATCTACTGCTTCTTCTGCTCCTTGCCTTTTTAAAATAAGGTTCAGTGAAAAAGAAACAAAAGCCATATATATATTGACAGAAAATCGTTGTCAATGATGTGCAAAAATGTATGACACTGCTGGATTGCACACAGCAAATCCCTGCTGTCCAAAGACGTGTAAGTAGTACCAATAGCAGGTGAGATAAAGAAATCTCCAAATTTCATGTTTCTTTCCATGAATGGAAACTTTTTTTAAACCTAGACCAAAATCAATAAAAGATTAATTAGAATTTCTTTTCCAAATGAAAGCTCTGCTTGAAGAAACTAGAAAGAGTTGTAAAAATGGCCAATCATGGCAAAGTTAATCAAGGAATACTGATTATATTAAAATTTACATTTTGGTTATCATTAGGAAGATACTTCCTTTGTCTCAAGTAGCTCGTTATCTTTCCCTTATTTGATGTATCCAATTACAAAATGCAATGTTAACAGTGCGATTGGCCATGGGAGAAGTGCCGGTTGATTGGAGGTTAGCTCATGTTCCGTTGTTTAAAAAAGACTCCAAAAGTAAACCTGGTAATTATAGGCCTGTGAGTCTGACATCAGTGGTTGGTAACTTAATGGAAAGTATTCGTAAAGATGGAATATACAATTACCTGGAAAGACAGGAATTAATTAGGAGTAGTCAACACATTTTTGTACAAGGTAGATCATGTTTTTAAAATCTTATAGAATTTTCCAAGAGTTTACTAAGAAGGTTGATGTGGGAAGGCTAAGGATGTTGTCCATATGCAATTTAGTAAGGCCTTTGACAAGGTTACTCATAAGAGGTTAATTAGGAAGGTTCAAGCATTAGGTATTAATGTTGAAGTAGTGAAATAGATTCAACAATGGTGGATGGGTGATGCCAGAGAGTAGTGGTAGAAAATTGTTCGTCAAATTGGAGGCTGGTGATTCCTGGAGTGCCTCAGGGATCTGTACTGGGCCCATTCTTGTTTGTCATAGATATGAATGATCTAGATGATAGGGTGGTAAATTGGATTAGTAAGAATTCAGATGATATGAAGATTGGTGGTGTTGTGGATAATGAAGAAGGTTATCAAAGCTTGCAGTGGAATATAGGCCAGTTAGAAGAGTGGGCTGAAAGATAGGAGATGGAGTTTAATACTGATAAATGTGAGGTGCTACATTTCAGTAGGACTAATCAACAAAGGGCATACACATTAAATGGTCGACACTTGAGGAGTGCAGTAGAATAAAGGGATTTAGGAATTCTGGTACATAATTCCATGAAAGTTGAGTGGTGAAATAAGCATTTGTTGGGTTGGCCTTCATAAATCAGAGTATTGAATACAGGAGTTAGGATGCCAAGTTCAGGTTGTATAAGATGAGGCCAAATTTGGAATATTGTGTGCAATTTTGTTGCCGAATTGAAGAAAGGATATAAAGAGAATAGAGACAGTGCAAAGGAGATTTACGAAGACTGTTGCCTGGGCTTTAGGGTTTGAGTTACAGGGAAAGGTTGAGCAGGTTGAGACTTTATTCCCTGATGCGTAGAATATCACAGTATGGCCACTGGAATCACAATGGACACGATGAAATAACCACACAAGGCATTTCTAGAGTGAATCAAATGGATTTATGCTTCATCACCCATGAATTCTTTCAAAGACCAGAATCACATGCACGACATGCGCTGACGTCATCATGCACTGACGTCACATAACCGGTTCAAGGCCTCCTGGGAGTTGTAGTGCCACCACATGCCTCCTGCCCCCCATCCCCCCAACCTTCCACAGAACCAGCAGAAAGGTTTGTCTGTCTTTTAGGTTGTCGACATGGATAGGGTTTTTCAATTAAGAGTGGGGGATATTCAAACCAGAGGCCATGGTTTGAGATTGCAGGGGGAAAATTATAAGGGGAACATAAGGGGAAATTTCTTCACTCAAAGGGTGGTTGGGATGTGGAATAAGCTTCTGGCAGAGGTGGTTGAAGCAAGGACGTTATTTACATTTAAGGAAAGACTGGATAATTATATGGAGGGGAGAGGATTGGAGGGGTATGGACCAGGTGCTGGTCAGTGGGACTAGGAGGGTGGGGATTTATTCCGGCATGGGCTAGTAGGGCCAAACTGGCCTGTTCTGTGCTGTATATGGTTATATAATGTGAGGTGATGCATTTTGGAAGGACAAACCAGAAGGCTGAGTACAGGGTTAATGGTTGCTTACTTAAGAGTGTGGATGAACAGAGGAACCTTGGGGTTCAAATCCATATATCCCTCAAGGTCGCTGCACAGGTTGATGAGATAGTTAAGAAGGTCTATTGGATACTGAGCTTCATTAATGGGGGATTAAATTCAGGAGTGGGGAGATCATGTTACAACTTTACAAATCTTTGTTAAGACTGCACTTGGAATATTGTCTTCAGTTCTGGTCCCCTTATTACAGGAAGGATGTGGAAGCTATGGAGAGGGTGCAGAGGAGATTTACCAGGATAATGCCTGGATTGGGAAACAAGTCTTATGAACTGAGGTTAGTAGAGCTGGAACTTTTCACTTTGGAATGTAGAAGGATGAGAAGAGACTTGATAGGGCTGTACAAGATTAAGAGGGGCATAGATAGGGTGGACAGCCAGCACCTATTTCCCAGGGCAGGATTAGCAAACACAAGAGGATATATGTACAAAGTTAAGATAGGAAATTTAGGGGAGACATCAGGGGTATGTTTTTTACACAGAGAGTTGTGGGTGCCAGGAATCCCTTGCTGTGGATGGTGGTGGAACTGAAACATTGGGGCCATTAAAAAGACCCTTAGATGGACATATGGATGAGAGTAAAATAGAGGGTTATGGGGTAGGGAGGGTTTGGTAATTTTTTTATAGGAAGGGATTTACTGGTCAACGCAACATTGAGGACTGAAGGGTCTGTACTGTGCTGTATTGTTCTATGCTCTTGGATATGTGCTGAAATGAAAAGAACAAGCTGATTCTAAGAAAGGATGGGCAGAATTGATGCAACGCAGACCCAAATCTGAATCGTGGAGAGTTCATACAGCACATAGGATTTTTTTATGGAATACCTAAAAAGGCACACAAAAAATAAAAGGGAGTTGATATTTTGTGTCCGAAATCTTCATCAAGAATCCATATGGTTGCTGCATGACCTGCTGAGTTTCTCCGGCACTGGGCTTCAGACCCCAGTATCTACAACCGAAGACTGGGAGCAGTTCAAGATGCACCAAAGGAGGACAAAGGGATTAATCAAGAGAGCAAAAATAAATTACGAAAGTAAGCTTGCGGCAAATATAAAAACCGACTGCAAAAGCTTTTATAAATATGTCAAGAGGAAAAGATTGGTGAAATCCAGAGTAGGTCCTTTGCAGTCGGAATCAGGGGAATATATAATGGGGAATAAGGAAATGGCAGACCAATTAAATTCTTACTTTAGTTCTGTTTTTACAAGAGAGGATACAAATAACCTCCCAAGGATGTTGGGAAACATAGAGACTAATGCAAGGGAGGAACTGAAAGAAATCAGTATCTCTAAGGACATGGTCTTGGGGAAATTGATGGGATTGAAGGCAGATAAATCCCAAGGGCCTGATAATCTACATCCTAGGGTACTCAAGGAAGTGGCCATTCAGATAGCAGATGCTTGAAGAATTATTTTCCAGAACTCGATAGACTCAGGATCAGTACCCATGGATTGGACGGTAGCTAATGTTACCCCACTATTTAAAAAGTGGGGTAGAGAAAAAGTGGGGAATTATAGGCCGGTGAGCCTTACATCAGTAGTGGGCAAAATAATGGAATCCATTATTAAGGATGTAATAGCGGAGCATATGACTAGCAGAGAAGGGATCAGACAGAGTCTTGACAAATCTATTGGAATTCTTTGTGATGGTGACAGGTAAAATAGATGGGCGAGAGCCAGTGGATGTGGTGTACCTGGACTTCGAAAAGGCTTTCGATAAGGTCCCGCATAAACGACTGGCTTACAAAATCAAGGCTCATGGGATTACGGGCAGTATTAATGTGGATTGAGAACTGGCTGGCAGGTAGAAGACAGAGAGTTGGGTTAAATGGCTCATTTTCTGAGTGGCAGGCGGTGACCAGTGGGGTGCCACAGGGATCTGTACTGGGACCCCAGCTGTTCACAATTTACATTAATGATCTGGATGAGGGGATTGGATGGAATATCTCCAAATTTGCAGATGACACTAAGCTAGGAGGGGTTGTGTGCACGGAAGAGGGGGTCAGGAAGCTCCAGTGTGATTTGGATAAATTGAGGGACTGGGCAGATACATGGCAAATGCACTACATTGTGGATAAATGTGAGGTTATCTACTTTGGTAATACAAACCGGAGGGCAAATTACAATTTGAATGGCAATAGATTAAGAGATGGGGAAGTGCAGAGAGACCTAGGGGTACTTGTACACCAGTCTCTGAAGGCGAGCATGCAGGTACAGCAGGAGGTTAAAAAGGCAAATGATATGTTGGCCTTCATATCAAGAGGGTTTGAGTCTAGGAACAAGGATACCTTACTGCAGCTGTACAGGGCCTTGGTGAGACCCCACCTGGAGTATTGTGTGCAGTTTTGGTCACTTTATCTAATGAAGGATGTTCTTGCAATGGAGGGAGTGCAGAGGCGATTCACCAGGCTGATACCTGGAATGGCAGGAATGACTTATGAGGAAAGATTGCGCAAATTGGAATTGTACTCCCTGGAGTTTAGAAGATTGAGAGGGGATCTCATAGAGACATACAAAATTCTGGCAGGACTGGACAGAGAGGATGCAGATGGGATGTTTCCAAGGATGGGAAAATCCAGAACCCGGGGCCATGGTTTGAGGATAATAGGCAAACCATTTAGGACCGAGATGAGGAGGAATTTCTTGACCCAGAGGGTGGTGAATCTGTGGAATTCATTGCCACAGAGGGCAGTAGAGGCAGGTTCATTAAATCTATTTAAGAGGGAATTAGATCTATTTCTTCAGTACAAGGGTATTAAAGGTTACGGAGAGAAGGCAGGGATGGGGTACTGAACTTTAAGATCAGCCATGATCTCGTTGAATGGCGGAGCAGGCTCGAAGGGTTGAATGACCTACTCCTGCTCCTATCTTCTATGTTTCTACAGCTTTTCTTGTTTATGCATGAAGTAAAGTGCTCAATAAGCAATTTTTTAAATAAAATTCAATATTAAGAATCAATTTAAGGTACATTTGTCATTTGAGCCCATTTCAAATTAACAGATTAAAGTCTTTTTCTGGACTGTGCCTAATAAAGGAGTGTCAAAGTGCAGAAGGGGTGTTCATCAAGATACATAAATAGCAAAGTGTAATGGCTGAAGTATTCAATGTGATATCACTTGAGATTTCGTGCAGCAAGAAAGAATATTAACAACTAATGGATGTGAGATTTTAATGTTTTTGAAAGGAAGAAATTGTGGCAGAAAAAATGACTGCAATGGAAAACACGGCATTTAATGAATAAGGAAATGATCTCTTTGTTCAGAAAATTCTGCCTCATTTTTAATTGCTCTCAATTCAATCTGATTGGATTATATTCCACAATTCCCAACCACATGGGTGGCACAGTTACCGTAGCAGTTAGTGCAATGCTATTAAAGCACTAGTGACTCGGGTTTGAGTCTGGCACTGTCTGTTAGGAGTTGCACGTTCTCCCTGTGCCTGCATGGGTTTCCTCCTGGTGCTCCAGTTTCCTCTCACCTTCCAAAAACATATGGGGTTTGTAGGTTAATTGTTGTATTTAAGCAGCATAAAACCGAGAGCTTGAAGCATCTGCTACTGTGTTGTTTGTCTAAAAAAAATCTACTCTTTTGTTATTCTATTTGTTTTGTTAATTTACACTGCTTCAAGAACCCGACAGGATTTTCTTCAGAACCCTTTAAAATATTTGGGTTGTTTTATTACTTCTGAATAGATGACCATAAAGTTATTTTCATAATCATTGCTTTGTTGAATATCAGTTCTTTCTATGCCCAGAAACGGAGTCCTCAGCCCACCATTTACAGACCATCCTTTTTGCTAATCTCATCTGCCCACATTAGGATCCTATCCTCTTTATAACTTGCCTATATCCATCTTAATGTTTCTTAAACATAGTGATTGTATCTGGTTCTACCATCACCTCTGGCAGCCAATTTCAGATATCAACCACTTTCTATGGAAATACTTTCCCCTCAGACCTTTAAAAGCTTTTCCTCTCTTCTTAAACCTATGCCCTCTTTCTTTTTGAACATCTGCCATATCCTGTTATTTTGAGAATTTCAAATCCCAAGGGAAAAATCCAGTTTCATAGCCCAAAAACACCTCCATCTTTGTTATTTATGTTGTGAGTAATGTTACGAACCGTGCACGATGAGCAACAATAGAGACTAGGAACCAGACAGTGTTTTAAACACTGATTTTATTATAAACTTAAACTATAATCTTAACTTTTAAACTATCCTTAACACTAAATCTATCCCCATGTGCGTGCGTGCGTGCGTGCGTGCGTGCGTGCGTGCGTGCGTGCGTGCGTGATATAGCCAAACCATTACAGTGCAGGCCAAAATCTAGAAAGTTACTTCAAAGTTTAATCTTTTTAATTCAATATTGAAGTGTAGACCTTTGATATTTGATGTCCAGAATTAATGATGAACTGATGGAAAAACTAGAGCATGGCTGCTACAGATTCATGAATTCTCCTTGCATGGCCTTTGAAGAAATGTCCATCCACATGAGCTTTGGTCATAACACTCCTGGCCTTTTGTAGGCAAGACTCGAATTGGGTTGCCACCATGAAGTTTCCAAGACCCAAGCACCAGTCCTTCCAGTGACCTTCACTGTTAGACACACTCAAAATTATGCACCTTGGCTCCCAAAAGACCCTCCTGGCACAAGTCAATCCACCAAAAAGCCCAAGTCATGCTTTGAATTTCACAAAAATGACCGGCTACAAGAGCTGCTCCAGACGCTACTTTCTCTTCAGCATCAGCGTGGTTCTCCCTTTGCAAAATCTTTGTAAATCTATCGAATATGGAACAGACTGTGACAAGCCTTCCCTCAGTTCTCCAATGTATCGAATTGTTGCTGGGCTGTGACTTGTGCTTGTGTGAAATGTTAACTGTGGCCATTCAGTTCTTCCTGTCTATACTATCCCATTTTACTAAACCAGAAACTCATAATAGTAGAAAACAATTTATCAATTCTACTAATTCTTTTGATCTCAATTACTGAATGATGGAACAGACCAGCACGATAAACCAGATGTTATGGATAAATATCTATTCCATGTTTATTTATTTGTGAACATCTGCTTTTATCTTGAAGGCATGGATTACAGATACTTTTCTTTAAGATATATCTATTAATTGTTACTTTCTAATCCTGTATTTTCAGCACAAAGTCACAAAAATACCTAAGGATAATTGAAAGGTGTTTCAGAAAGTGAAAATATGAGTCAATTAGAAACCTCTTTCATTTTCCTATAAATAAATACTTATTTTATAATCTACATGAGATGTATTGAGAGAATCGATCATCGACATTGCATGAAAATATTCCTCTGCCATTTTAATGTGAGGTAAATTCTTCCCTAGAATAGCAATTTGGGATTTGGTAACTAATCCTTTTTTTCTCACAGTTGAGTTATGAAAAATATGCATTTATTTTATCATTAATTAGTCAGTACTAATTACATATGTAATATTATGCAGAATATATCATAGCATAAGAAAAATGTTACGACTTATCTCACCTTATTTTGAAAAGATATTTCTCTGATGGGCTTGAAATATCTCACTGCTGTGTGCAAATTATCAGTTAGTTCCCCTGATTGGTTGATGGTTAATTGATCTGTTTTCACTCTGCATAGCTTTTGCTTCCTGTTGCTAGTATTTATTAGTGTAGCACTCACACCTACTGTAATGAAATGCTTAGAGAGCTTGGTCATGGCTAGAATTAACTTGTGCCTAAGTAAATAATCTGCTCAAAACCAAATTTGGTGAAGTAGCAGATGGTACAGTTCTCAAAGGAACTCAATGCCTTCAATGCCCGATGTGACGAGAGTAACAGCGAAGAACCACCCCTCCCCACCCGCACATCCCCTGATAATCCCAACTGAGGATGACGCGGGTGCTGCCTTCAGAAGAGTAAATCTAAGGAAAGCATCCGGCCCAGGTGGAGTTTCTGGCTGAGTATTGAAGATTTGTGCTGACCAACTTACCAATGTATTCGCAGATACCTTTAATATCACATTCCAGCAGGGCACGATACCCACCTTTTTCAAACAGGCATCAACCATACTGGTTTCCAAGAAGAGTGAAGTAACCTGCCTTAACAATTATCGACCAGTGGCACTTACATCAACAGTGATTAAGTGTTTTGAAAGGCTGGTGTTGAACCATATCAGCTCCTCACTGAGTTGTGACATGGATACATTTCAGTTTGCCTATTGTAGCAACAGATCTACAGCAGATGCCATCTCACAGGGCCTACACAAACCCATGGAACAACTGGACAGCAAAGATGCATTCATCAAAATGCTCTTTATCGACTACAGTTCTGCATTTAACACCACGATCCCCTCAAAACTGATCTGCGAACTCCAGGACCTGGGGCTCAACACTATATAATTGAATGATGGATTTCCTCACCTCCAGACCACAATCAGTGAGGATTGGTAAGAACATCTCTTCCACAATGTCTATCAGTACCGGAGCACCACAGGGCTGTGTTCTTAGTCCTCTGCTGTACTCATTTTGCACCTATGATAGTATGGTTTGGTATGACAGTAACACCATCTACAAATTTGCTGACAATACCACGGTAGTGGTATGTATAAAGAAAGATGACGAGTCAGCGTACTGGATGGAGGTTAAAAACTTGGCTCAATGGTGCACCCGCAGCAACTTTGCACTCAATGTCACCAAACCTAAGGAGCTGATTGTTCACTTCAGCAAAGGAAAGCCAGAGATATACAATCCAGTGATCACTGGAGGAATCAGAGGTGGAGAGGATTTATCCTCGACCCAATACACCAATGGCATCATGAAGAAAGCACATCAGCGCCTCTACTTCCTCAGGAGTTTGCAAATGTTTTTCGGTATGATACCAGAAATCCTGACAAATTTCGACAAAGGTTTGGTTGAAAGTGTGCTGACTAGCTGTATCCTGGTCTGGTCTGGTATGGGAACACCATTACCCCTGCTCATAAAGCTCTCCAAAATGTAGTGGACCTAGCCCAGGACATCACAGACAAAACCCTCCCCACTATTGAGAACATCTACAGGGAATGTTGCCGTTGGAGAGCAGCAAAAATGATCAAAGATCCTCATCACCCAGCACACATTCTTTTCTCACTGCGACTATCAGAAAGAGGTAAACGAGCCACAGGACTCGTCCCCCCAGGTTCAGGAGCAACTGCTGCCCCTCCACCATCACACTCCTCAACGACAAACTCAACCAGGGACTCATTTAAGGATCTTGTGCATTTTATTGATTTTTTTAAAAATTCACTTTGATTCGCATGTAGAAAGAAGCTGTTTCTCATTCTGGTACTGATACTTGTGAATCTCTTTCCCGTGGGAGTAGCTGGAAGATATTGTGTGCAGAATGTTAGGGGTACTTAATGATTTCGTGAGCCCTCTTTAGACAACGATCCCGGGAGTTCACATCGATGAGAGAAGGAAGACCCCAGTGATACTCTCTGCTGCTGTTATGGTCCTGTGGATTGACCTCTGGAAAAATAAATTATGCAGTGGTTGTTTTATACTTGAGAATCCAAGTATACAACAGCCACTTGTTTCCCTTTAATCATCGTGTTTATTATATACTTAAAAATTCCAATAAATCAGTTCAGTATAACCTGTTTTTCCTGAATATACTGTATACTTGATGGTACAATTTCTATCAAGATATCTTACTATTCCTTCATGATAGCTTCAAATATTTTGTTGATGAAGCTAACTGGCTGATACTAACCTACTCTTATATACATCTTTGTTTTAAAGGTTCTGTGACTTTTGCTGCCTTCCAATTTGATGAGGCATACCCAGTGTCCTGAGAATTTTGGTAAATAACCACAAACTCATCAACTATAACTCCTACTGTTTAATTGTTTTTAATATAGACATGTAGTGGCCGCAAGCCTGTGCCGGCCAATTACATCCAATTCACCTGCAAACCCGGTATGTTTTGAAGGGTGAGAGGAAACTGGAGCACCTGGAGGAAACCCACACAGACATGGGGTGAATGTACAAACTCCTTGCAGTCAATTCCAGATCCAAGCCTCGGTCACAGCACTGTAACAGCATTGCTCTAACCAATAACCACAATTCAAATTCCATCTACAAATTTGACAATGACACCATGGTTGTGAGCAGAATCACAGATGGCAATGAGGAAGCATTCAGGAGGGAGAAAGATCAGCTGCTTGAGTGGTGTCACAACAGCACCATTAGCAAAACTAATGAACTGGTGATGGACCTCAGACAGAGGTAATCAGGAGAACACAAAGCAGTTGTCATTGAGGGGTCAGCAGTGGAAAGGGTTAAGAACTCAAATTCTTGGGTGTAAACATCTCCGAAGATCTATACTTGGGTCTTCATGTTGAAGCAATCGTAAAGAAGGCTCACCAGTGAGTGGTTGTACTTCATGAGGAGTTTGAGGAGATTTGGGACGTCACCAAAGACTCTTGCAAATTTCTACTGGTGTACCATGGAGAGCATTCTGACTGGTTGCATCACTGTCTGCTATGGAAGTGCTAATACATGGGAAAAGGCTATAGAGAGTTGTGAACTCAGCCAGTGTAAACATGGGCCTTGATCATTAAGGACATCTTTCAGAGGTGGTATCTCAAGAAATCAGCCTCTATTAAAGATTCTCACCACCAGGTCATGCCCTCTTCTTAGTGCGACCATCAGGAAGGAGGTCCAGGAGCCTGAAGATGAACACCTAACAACAAATTTCATAACATGTGGTCATGACAATTAACCTGATTCTGATTCTCTCTCTACTTTTGTATACTTTTGTACGCTGCTGAATATCATTATGCAATGACCTGTTTAAGATTAGTTTGGAGAAACAGAAGGAATAGAATGGATGCCATGCATATATGATTTACTATCTGTCAATATTGAAGTTACTTTACATTCGAGGCTGGAATCTGTTTTTCCTTGAAAACAATTGGCCATTGAAATGTGAGAGGGGTAGAGTATAGAAGCAGGGATATGATGTTGAGACTTTATAAGGCATTGGTCAAGCCACACTTGGAGTATTGTGAGTAGTATTTGGCACCATATCTTAAGAAGGATGTGTTGGTTTTGGAGAGCATCCAAAGGAGGTTTACAAAAATGATCCCTGGAGTGAAAGGGTTTTCATATAAGGAGCATTTGAAGGCTTTGGGATTGCATCACTGGGGTTTAGCAGAATGGGGGGTGGTGGGGACTCGAGGAGGGATTTCATTGAGACATCTAATAATGAATTGCCTGGATATGTGTGCACGAGTCTCTGGTCACTGCTCAACTCTAGTGGAATTTGTGACTGTCAGGTGTGAAGCATTTTATCTACCTTGGGAATTCACCACTGTCCTTATACTTGAAGTGTGCATCTGCCCCACCTCCCCCGCCCCCCCCCCCCCCCCAAATCCTGGTGCTAATGCTAAGGAGGCGATCTGGGAACTATATGAGACTATAAATGAAATGTAGACCACACACCCTGATGAACTGATTATTATTGCTGGGGATTTCAAACAGGTGAACATCAAGTCAGGGACTTTGCTACAAGAGGGGAAAACACATTGGACCTTGTATATGAACATTACTGATGCATATCAGGCAGAGCCCCTCCTCCACCTTAGATACTCAGACTACATCTATAATGCTAGCATTCAGACCACTCATCAAACGCTCCAGACCAGTTCTGAAACAGGTTAAACCCTGGTCAGTGAGGGCCATTCATGCACTTCATGAACTGCTTTGAGTGCACTGACTGGAACATGTTCAAGGAAGCAGCAATCAATGGTGACTGGATCAATCTGGAGGAGCATTCAGCATTGGTGACCAGCTACATTAGGAAGTGTAGGCATCCAGGTTAGTGTTGCGGTTGATTGCCTGGCTGCATTCAATAGCCAGTCATTTCTTAGTGTGATTTTTCACAACTATCACCTGGGCTCGCCACAGACTCTTACTGGGTTCAATTACTTGTTCTTTAAGCAATCTCTGGGTCTCAGCTTTGATAAACTCATCATCCTCTGCTGTAAGAACGGCTCTTAGTGGCAATCGGCTGAAACACAGGATAAATCACTGAAAAGGGAAGGAGCTTTGATCTTTAATGTGGACAGACCGCAGTAACTAGCACAGGGAATGGTAAGTGTGGGTAGTGACCATCGAAATTTAACTACACTTTTCATCTGAGATTGAATATCTAACCCCAGTAATACAGGAGCGCAGAGCTCGGGCATTACAAAAAGCCAAACATCAGCAAGGCAATGTCCCTACAAATTTAAAGTAACTTTACACTTGTTTTTGTAAGTTCACTACAAGCCATTGATATCTTTCGGTTCGCTGGATATCTCCATAAATTTAAGGCTCTGGAAACTCTCTCGTGGATGTAGCTGTCAGTACTCCCCGAGTTTATTAGACAATCAAGAGTCTGACCATTCACCTCCCCCTTCATAGTCAACCATTCCAGTTTGTAACATCCCCCAAGCTTTGGAGTCATTTGAGCTATCACAGGGGATCTCACCTCACCGACACTTGAAGTCGATTCAGCCTGCTCGTCTGAAGATTCCCCCTTTTCACAGTTGTCTTCTATTTCTGCAGCTCCAGGACACATTTTTTTGGTGCTTCTCTACTTCTTCTTATCAGTGGGAGTACTTTTCGCCTTACACACTTTAGCAACACAATAGCTGCAGGTAGCAAATCGAGCCAGGCATTTCTGTCTGGGGTGCCAGCTCTTATCACAAAAGTAGCATTTTTCAGGTGTTCGCCCTTTTCTTTCCTTCAGGGTTCCAGCACTCCTGGATGCTTCCTTTTTGGTTTCTAGCATTTCACTGGACCGCATGGCACTTTTGGCTAGAGTGACTGCCTGGTCATAGGTTAAGGGCTCTGTTTCTAGCAGCCTCTGTCAGATGTAACTGGAGTCAATCCCGTTGACAAAAGCATCCACCTTCAAGACTTTGCGGTGTTATTGCACATTGACTGCCCTGACATCACATTTGTTTGCCAGTGAGTCAAGGGCCAGTGCATAGGCAGCATCACTTTCCCCGGGTTTCTGGCATCTAGTCAGCAACTGGTGTCAAGCAAGCACCACATTCCGTGGCACTGTATAGTGAGCAGTCAGATGTTCTCAGGCTATAGCCAGAGTGGAAGCTCCTTGCATTACGGTGAAAGGGACCTCACCCAGCAGAGAGTTCAGGTGGCCCCACTGTATTGCCTCATCGACCACATTGTTTCGTGCCATGTAGTAATCGAAACAATCAATCCAGTGGTTGAAAATTTCTCTAGCCCTCGAGGCAGACTGGTCAATTATCAGCCGCTCTGGCTTGAGTGCTGCATCCATTTCTGCTAATAAAATTGAAGTGTCAGTTGATGAAGTAGACAAGGAAATAAAATGTGGTCAAACAATAATCATGGCTTTTATTAACAGAAACTCATGGTACAATAATGAAAGACAATCGGAGCATATATTTAGTTATATCCAAGGGGAGTGTCCTTAACAGTAGAGATAATGCACAGCCAATGTTAGTACAGCAAGGCTTGCCAGAGGGGAGACAGGCAGCTTGGCAGACATTCACCATAGACATTGTGCCCAAGACCATCATTACTCACTCTAATCAGAAGCCATGGGGATGCGTGTGCTGCTCGAGAACCGAGATGCAGCCTTCAGAGCAGATGACAAGGTAGCCCTAGCTATTGCAAGAGCCAAACTGTTGAAGCTCATCAGGGAAGAAAAGCATGTGCATGCCCAGTACATTCACAGTCACTTCCTGGACAGCAAGGACACATGACACATGTGGAAGGGAATCCAAGAAATCACCAACCACAAGTCTACACCATCTGCCTGTTCTGGTGATGCCTCCCTACCAGATACACTGAACAACTTCTCTGTGCATTTTGAGGAAGTGACGGTGAAGAAGACCACCTATACCCCAAAAGACCAGGTGCTGTGTCTTGCAGTGGACGATGTGAAGAGTGAGTTTGGCAAAGTCAATCCACGGAACACTGCTGGACCAGATAACATTCCTGGAAAAGTGCTCAGGAGATGTGTGGCTCAGCTAGCAGATATTCTCACTGACATCTTTAACATCTCCCTGAGAAGCACTATAGTCCCAATGTGTTTTAAAGCTGCCACCATTGTCCCCATTCTGAAGAAGTCGTCTGTGTCATGCTTCAATGACTCGTGTCACACTCACGTCCATCATCATGAGGCTCCAAGCTCCTGCTGCCTCTTTCACTAGACCCCCTGCAGTTCGCAAACAAATCTAACCGCTCTACGGACGATGCCATCGCCATCATCCTCTATCTCGCCCTCACCCTCCTGGAAAATAAGGACACGCATGTTCGAATGTTGTTTATTGACTTCAGTTCATCATTCAACACAATCATACCTCAGTATCTGATAAGGAAGTTGAGCCTGCTGGGTCTAAACACCTCCCGTTGGTAATAACACTTCCAAGACCATTACACTGAACACGGTGGGGGGGGGGGGGGGGCACGGCTGCATGGTTAGTCCACTGCTGTTCACTCTGCTGACCCACGACTATGCAGCTAAACACAGCTCAAACCACATCATCAAGTTCGCTGATGACACGACCGTGGTGGGCCTGATCAGTAAGAATGAGGAGTCAACATACAGAGATGAGGTGCAGTTGCTCACAAACTGGTGCAGAGCTAGCAATCTCTATCTGAACGTTAATACAACAAAAATTATGCTTGTCGACTTCAGGAGGGCCTCAGGAGACTACATTCCGCTGACCATTGATGGCTCGACTGTTTAGGTCATCAAGAGCATCAAGTTCCTTGGAGTGCACTTGATGGAGAATCTCACCTGGTCCCTTAACACCAGCTCCAAAGCCAAAAAAGCCCAGCGTCTCTACTTCCTGAGAAAGCTGAGGAAAGTTCATCTCCCACCCTCCATCCTCAGTACATTCTGAGGGTATCCTGTGCAACTGCATCATTGCCTGGTTTGGAAGCTGTACCTGAAGGCTCCTGAATTCCCAGAACATATATGGATAGTGTACTCTGGACTTTTACTGTATATGTCATAATATTTTAATATTTCAATGTATTCTAACTTATATTTATGTAAATATGCTCCATGGTCCTGGAGAAACGTTATCTTGTCTTTACCGTGTGAACATGATAAATAATGGTAACTTGACGTGACTTAGACTTGATGTGGAGAGGATGTTTCTAGTGCTGGGGGTGTCTGGGACTGGAGAGTATATCCTCAGAATACAAAATCGTCCCTTTAGAATAGAGATGAGGAAAAATCTCCACCCAGAGAGTGATGAATTTGCTGCGGCAGACAGCTATGGAGGGCAAGTCATTGGGATATAAAGTGATCAGGAAGGGAGGGATTCAAGGGTTCTGTGAATAAGGCAGGAGCATAAGGTGAAAAGTAAATCAGCCATGATGAAATGGCGGGCAGACTTGATGGGCCAAGTGGATTAATTCTGCTCCTATGTCCTAAGGTCTTGTGGTCTTATGGACTGCAGTATATCATCATTCTCAATAATATGTGAAGCCTTCATTTGCACTAATTTTTTATATTGCTAATTGTTTTCAATATTTATACTTTCAGCAAAGTGTTACTTGCACAGTAATTGTGTTTGGCGGACTCAGACAGAACCTAAATTCGAGAATGTGCAGTGTGCATACTTGTATAAATATACTTTTCTTTTTCAAACTAATAGCACATTCAGGGAGAATTCATGAATGTAAAACCATAAACAATCAAACAAATTATGCCTGACTATTCCAGTGTTAACCATTTATCCCTTCTGCGTAAAATAATGAGAATGCTGAAGTCTTAGGTTATGACACACTTCATAGTATATATATAAATAATATGAAAGATAGAGTTAATTATCAATGTAAATTCTCATTTGGGTTGTGAATACTGAAAGACAGGATAATGTTAATGATTTTTGTTATACTGTTCTTGAAAGAGAAGGATGGATAAGCTCTGTACATCACTTCCAACTTGTAAATGTATTTCTTTTGCCAAAAATAGACTTTATTCACAATAAATTATTTACAAAAGGAAGAATGTTCAAAATCCCACCCTTGATTTTGTATCTATACATTTACATCACTGTACACTATTACATTCATTTCTTTTTACAACATTGGCACCACTGTGGTATCTTATCGCTTCTCCCCCCCCCACCCACCCACCCACCCCCTATTATTTGAGAGGCTTCCCCTCAGTCTCAGCCCCGCAATTCCCAGTAATGGGAGGACTCTAGACTGTGGTCCTTCCCCATAGCACTGGTCCTTGGCTGCACCAAGCCTCAGTGCATCCCTCAGCATGTCTCCAGCATTCCCTCACTGAAAGACCAATAGGCTTTGAGCAGACCAAAGTGTGTCTTTCATTAATTTGGTGTTCTGGATGTCTCTCTCTCTCTATGCATTCCTGGGAAAAGCCCAGAGTCGTCGGTCACGCTGCTGCTGGGGATGAACCATGGCAAGGAGACTTGCATCCTTCTCTACGCGCTCTTAGCGAAGCTCCATTCTGCAAAGAGGTGGCAACAGTCTCCATTCTACCCAAGTCATTTCAGAGATAATATTCTTCTAGGTGACATTTCAGTTGAACAGGAAAGATATGACTGGGAAGGCTCCTTTCACTGCCAGCAGGTCAAGTCCTTGTGCTTGTTCATGAACACTGGCAATGAGACATTCCATCAGATAACGTGACGGTCTGGTCAGAGAATGATGTTGATTGAGTCCTTGTCTCTCAGTGTCTGCAAGACATCCTGTGCTGAGCTATGCCTAACGGCCTTGTGGTAAAAGGTGTTGGACTAGAAAAACGAAGGATAGGTGGTGTGGAAAAGTCCAGTTGACTGGGACATTGCACGGCAATGGGGCTAAGCCCATTCTTCACAACATCTGGGACAGGTAGAATCTCAGCATATAGTGGTAATTGGTTCCTTTATACTTTGGTTCCATGCACAGCCTGATGCAGCCACAATCAAAGGTGGTCGTCAATGGGTATGCCCTTGCTCCCATTGTCTAATGACGTACATGGTGACCTTGGGACCCTTTCCATCTTGTATCTCCATATGAACCAGAAAATAACTCTGGTGACCACAAGGGTAGAGGTGTGAGGAATAGCCCACACCTATTCCAGGTACAGCAATACCGAGAGCACCTTGTATCTGATGATCCAGTTCTTCCCTGTTATTAAGAGGGATTTCCACACCCTCAGACCCAATTTCTAGTGGACCTTTGTGATCCTCTAACCAAATCTTTTTGCACACATCAGTCCTTCCAAACCAGATCTCAAAAACCTCAGGTAGTCTGATCTGACTGTGAAGGAGGTGGTTGGCTGGTTGGCCCAGTTACCAAAGAGCATTGCCTTGCTCATTTTCTGGTTTGCCCTGGTGCCTGATGCAGATTCAAACCTCCCACAGATGCTGATTAATCTATGAACCGGTCCTGTGTCTGAACAGAAGACAGTGATGTCATCCATGTACAGGGAGGGCTTGGCCTGAGTGCCTCCATGCCTGGCAACATTTCTCCTCTTATGCCCTCATCCTTCCTGAAGGATTCAACAAAGATCTCTATGCAGCACACAATAGGACTGGAGAGAGTGGGCAACTTTGCCTAACTCCAGACTTGATGGGGGAAGCTAACCCCCTACATTAATTAGTCTGAGCTATACATGTCTGTGTAGAGCAGTTTAATCTAATTGCAGATTCCCTTCCCTAAGCCCAGAATGAAAGTATGTCCATCTTATATGTTTGCGATACCCGGTCTAAAGCCTTCTCCTGGTCTAAGTTGACCAGGCAGGTACTTAACCCCCTGTCTTGCGTGTAAGTAATGGTATCTTTGAACAGCACGAGGCTGTCATAATAGAGATTTTCTAGCCCTGAACTTTGCAAGTTCAATCGAAGTAGATTACCTGCCCCAGGGTAAACTTAACTCAATTACCGATAGCCTTGGACAGGAGTTAGTAGTCAACATTTAACAATGATGTGGGTCTCCAATTCCTGATAACCTCTTCCTCTCTCTCCTGTTTGAAAATGAGGTTGATAATGCTCTTCCTCATGGAGACAGACATGCTGTTTGCCAGGAGCATAGCATTGTATACGTTCAGTAGGTCTGGGCCCATCCAGTCCCACAGAGCCATGTACAACTCAGCTGGTAAGCTGTCGCTTCCGGGAGTTTTATGACCAAAAGGAATGATGGATCCATCAGTTCCCCCAGAGTAACAGGCTGGTTGAGACTCTCCCACTTGCTGTGGTCTAAGACCTCTGTGATAGAGGACAGGAAGTTTTGGGAGGCTGTTCTGTATGTGGCCTTCATGTTCATGTTCAGTTCAGCAAAAAAACCAACATTTCAAGAATGTTATTTTCTATTTCAGCACAACTCACACATGGTGAGATTATTGCCTCATGGTAGATTATCTACCTACACACTTAATGTAGGTGCAAGTGACTCAAAAGTCCAAGAAACAAATAAATGAACAGTCCTCAGATGATACATAACCAGAGAGCAGAAAGTTAAGTTAGAATGTAGTGTAAAATTGCATTATGGTTGCTATTGCTGTGGCAGTTTCATTGTGTACAATAAATAAGAGCATTTATAAAATCCATAACACTAAATTAAACCAAAATTTCTATTGCATTGAGTGATGGTTCCCAATCACTGCAGCATACAGTGGTAGTGAAAAAGCCACATTGGGATCCCAGAAAGTTAATGCAAGAACCGAATTCTACAAAGTTTCTGCCAATGAAGGAGGGATATGTTTTCACAGTCTACAATGGAAGATAGCCAATAACATTCAGAGGCCAATGCTAAGAGGTGTACACCGATGAAAATATTTTTTCCAATTGAGCTAAGCAATACATACAATTTTAAATATTGAGGCCATGATTTGCAATTCATGGAATGGATTTTCCATCAATATATTTCAATAGGTTTCTTAAACCATTTTACTGCAGGAATCAAACTTGACTCATCACAGAAAACAGCTCTCTCAAATCATAAATCCCATAATAGTCTGAAAAATGAAGGTTATTCAGCCAATTTTCATTCATTTACTCAGATCAACCCCAGATGCCCGAAACATCATTGAGATGCATATTAAATTGCTCTAAATATTTTGCATCATCCATCCGTCATGGAGGAGTGATTCAAGGTGGAGTCGATGGACACGTGAGTGCAGATAACTAAGGGAAAAAAAATAAATGGATAGGATTGAAGGGGTTGCATGGAGATGGCATAGTCTTGAAGAACCAAATTTCCCCTTTCTGTGTGGTGAAAAGTTTGAAGTAATATGAACAAACCCCCCAATATTGATCCTAAAGTTATTTTGCTTGAATGTCTGTTCCTTCAAACAAAGAATTCAAAGTTTAATACAGCATTATATCATAGAACAATTGAACACTACAGTGTAGAAACAGCCCCTTCAGCCCATCCTGTTCATGATGAAAAAGTTTTTGGCCTCATCCCTATAACCTGAACCTGCACCTGCGCGGTCATGATATTACTTCACGGTCACAATATTACTTCACAGCCATGATATTACTTCACGGTCACGATATTACTTCACTGTTGTCTCTTTGAGTAGCTGTACAGTTTACATTTTCAGTGTAAGGGTTTAGCAATTCTGATATTACTTCACGGTCACGATATTACTTCACGGTCACGATATTACTTCACTGTTGTCTCTTTGAGTAGCTGTACAGTTTACATTTTCAGTGTAAGGGTTTAGCTATTCTGATATTTCAGTAATGGAATGTTTCTCAATGTACTTCCGAACCCAGTAGTGGATATATAACCCAAGGAATGGTTTGACCTTTGTGCAACGTTACAACTTCTTCTGATTTTGATTTCCACAGGTTGACTTCATTGTTTTATATTCTGAAGTAAAACAAGAAAGTCTGCAGACACCATGGCTGAAATAAAAATGGGATGTTGAAACTCCGCAGATCAAACAGTGTACTTTATATAACAAAGATAAAGCTACATCACCAACATTTCGGGCTTGAGTCCTTCATCAAAGTACAAACAAAGTGTAGGCAGGAATGGGCGCCTGCCTACATTTTGCTCATTCTTTGATGAAAATTGATGAAGGGTTCATGCCCGAAACATTGGTGAGGTAGCTTTATCTTTGCTATATGTACACTGTTTGACCTGCTGAGTTTCTCCAGCACTGTGTTTTTACTTCCTTATTACCACACAGGCTTGCAGTGTAAGGGCAGATTTCAGTATTTGTACAATTTGTTTGACTTTGGATATGCCATCCATTAAAGCATCACGTTCATGCAATCAATCTGTGGATTGATATTCTTAACCCTATTCTACTCATCTGTGACAGTATAAATACTGAATCTTTTTGCTGCCAAGAGGAGCAAGTTTCCCTGAGTATAGTGTCATGGAGTCATGCTTTTAGAAAGGTTTCCTTGGGGAAAGAGGTGCTGAGGTTATACTTTAACAAAATACCAGAAGCACCATCAGCTGCAACCCAAATCAAAAGGGAGTCAAAACAGAAACCAAAAGGCAAGAGAGTAAATGGCTGTGAGAATTACAATTCCCTCCAAACCAGACTAGTTAAAATGACATGAGATTGAAAGAAAGGCTAAAGAGTCAAGCAGAAGAATGACAAAATTTTAGAAATAAGTGACTCAAACAATAATTATGAAGGAGAGTTGGATTATGAGGGTGAACTTGCAAGAAATATTGCAATAGACTGTGAGAGCTTCTCCAATTATTTAAATTAAAAATTAAACAGCTAGTTGAACAATAGACCCTTTGAGGAATTAATACTGTAGTGATAGATAAAGAAATGGCAGAAAACTGTATGTTTTGCACCTGTATCCAGAACAGGAAACATGAGAAGCATTCCAAATGCATGGTTAGCATAGAGGTTATTGCAACTCTGTTACAGCGCCAGCGACCCAGCTTCAATCCAGTGCTGTCTGTAAGGAGTTTATACATTCTCCCTGTGTCTACGTGAGTTTCGTCCATACATTCCAGTTTCCACCCACCCTTCAAAGCATACCAGGGTGGTAGGTTAATTAAGGTATTTGCACGGGTTGTGGACCAGAACAGCCTATTTGTTGTATGTCTAAATCAAATTAAATTTAAAAATTTCAAAGTTCTGGTAGCAAAAAGGAAGGAGAAAATTAAAACAATTTCAATCATAAGGGAAAAGAGATGAGGCAAACTAATACAACTTCCTGACCTGCAGACTACAATCAATGGCGATTGATGACAACAATAATCTTTAACACTGGTACCCCTCAAAGCTGAGTACTCAGCTCCTCACAATACTCCTTATACACTCAACACTGCAAGGCCAAATATTGCTGTAGTTCCATTTATTGAGTGCAGATGACACCACCATTGTAGGCTAGATCTTAAACAATGATGAGATGGACTACTGTGAGCACTGCAGTGAAAATAATTCTGACGCAAAGTCCACAAACTGCACAACAGGCTTTAATTAGCTTAAGCCTGTACAAACCAGTCTCAATATATTTGCTGGCTCCACTTGTCTCATTGTCCCCAAAGGGCTGGTGATTGACAGCTGGCAGGTGGGGCCAGGCTCCCAGGTGCCTAATGCAGGTGCAGTGGTTGACCCCTCTTCTTAAAATGAGTCCGGGAGGGGAGGGGTGTTCTTGGTACTGATAGTATCTACAAGTTCAGGTGGTCCAACGGTCGTCTGTGCCTCTGGGACCGTCACAGGACCTGGTCAATGGTCGGTAGGGGCAGGGTCACCTGGTTGGCTGGGGCTGGGGTGGCCAACAGTATGAGCGAGATGGTGTCTAGCAGAGTAAGGGTGTAGTTGTGGGGCAGGTCTGCGGGGGGGTGGGAGCCTGTGGAGAGGTAGAGAGAGGGCCAGAGGTGCCGGGGGTGAGAGGGCTGGGCCCCTGCTGGTGCCAGATCCCTGGTCGAGATGGTGTCCTCCCGTCCACTGGGGTAACGTAGGTGTAATTTGGGTTTGAATGGAGGAGATGCACCTGCTGGATGAGGGGGTTGGATTTGTGGGTCCTAATGTGTTTGCAGAGAGGTACTGGTCCCAAAGATATCAGCCACATTGGCAAGGAGATGCCAGTCACCAATTTCCTAGCAAAGGAGAAAAGGAGTTCGTGAGGGGTCTAATTGGTAACTGTGTACAAGAGAGACTGCATGGCGTGGAGTGCCTCGGGGCTCTGGTTTCATCCCATCCTTTAAAAACATACAAGAGTTGTAGGTTAATTTGGATATTTGAGTAGTTCGGGCTCCTGGGCCAGATGGTCTTTACCCTGCTGTATGTTTAAATTAAAATTAAATTACCTCAACGTCCCTAACCTTCTTAAGAGATCCATCAATGAAAGTTTTCTTTGTGGATGCATTGCTGCTTGATCTGAGAATAGCTGTGTGTAAGATCACAAGAAATTTCAGAGAGTTGTGAACTCAACTCAGGCCATCACACAAACAAACCTCCACTTCATCGACTCCATCATCACCATCCTGTGTCTCAGGATAGCAACCAATATATTAACAGACGCTTCCACGTGATCATACTGTCTTCTCCCCCTTCTGTTAGCCAAAGATAAATGTGAAAAAATACACCTTCCTATTCAGAGCAATTTCTTTCCTGCTATTACCAGGCGCTTGAATGGTCTTCACATTAGTATAATTTCAAGTTTATTTATGATCTAATTGTACAAGTACAACCTGATGAAGCAGTGATCTCCAGTCCTCAGTGCAAAACATGCAGACATACACACAGCCAAATGATATATATGCACAGGAGATATTTAAAATATAAAAATAAATAAATAGTATTGTTTAATAAATAATGGAGTAAGGAGGATTTGTATGAGCACTTCATCAGTTGTTCAGCAATCTCAATACCGGTATGAAGAAGCTGTTTTCCATCCTTGTGGTTCTGGCTCTGATACTTCTGTAATCCTCCAGGCTTAACTGGAAAATGCTGCATGCGCAGAGGTAAGGATCTTCACTGATTTTGGGAGCTCTCTTTAGACAACAATCCCAGTAAATCTCATCAGTCAGGAAGTAAGGGAGTGAGATCCTAGTCAGTGATCCTTCCTGAAGCTCTTATGGTTACTTTTTTAAATGGACTCTTAAGGAACTTGTTGCTCTCTTCTCTCTCCAGTACCGAGTTATTGATGTGTAGGGGATGGTGGTTGTCCCAGGTCCTTTTGAACTCCACAATCATCTCTTTCGTCTTGTCCACTTTGACACTCAGTTTGTTATTAACATTTCACGAGATTTTATACCTCTTCTTTGTAATGAACTCTTCATAGTTGCTAATAA
This sequence comes from Narcine bancroftii, assembly GCF_036971445.1. Lineage (NCBI taxonomy): Eukaryota > Metazoa > Chordata > Chondrichthyes > Torpediniformes > Narcinidae > Narcine > Narcine bancroftii. The sequence goes on from NC_091476.1 coordinate 177,343,290, forward strand.
GACCAACTGCTGTTGTGTCATGTGCAACCTTGTTGAGTCTGTTGAATCATGGGTCAGTAATGTGAACAGGAGCAGACTGAGCACAGAGCCTTGAGGTGTGCCAATGCTCAGCGAGATGGTGGTTGATGTTTTGCTGCAAACCCAGGACACACTGGTTTTTCCATGATGAAGTCCAGTTACAAGAGTGTGGCGTTGAGTGCCAGCGAGGATAGCTTGTCCACCAGCCTTTTGGGAATGATCATGTTAAATGCTGAGCTGAAGTCAATGAACAGCAGCCTGGCATATTACTCCAAGTGTACTCCAAGTGGGACAGAACAATGTACAGTGAAAAGACTATAGCATCAGTAGAATGGTTTCATCTATAAACAAATTGAAATGGATTCAATGTCTCTGGGAGATTTGATTTGGTGTGTTCTATCACTAGACGCGCCAAGCATTTCATAATGGTTATGTCAGTGCCATTGGGAGGTAGTCCTTGAGGTTTACTACTGTCACCCTCTTTGGTATCAGGATAATGGTGGATGTCTTGAAACCCACAGGAATGATGGACTGCTGCAGTGGTGTTTGAAAATATCCTTAAGGACCTCTGTAAGTTGGTCTGCATGGTAAATTAGTACCCAACCGCTGTTTTGTGTGAGCTCACCCTGCAATACTTTTCTCCTTACCTCAGCCACAGCTATGCAGAAGGCCTGTTTTTCATGGAAGAGATGGAGCTTTCTTTGGCGATAGCCTGTTCTTCTCTTCATACCGTGCATAGAAGATGTTCAGTCTGTCTGGAAGGGATGTGTCTTTATCGGCGACTCGCAAAGTTCTCTTGTGATCTGATATTGTTTTGATCACTTGCTAGTGTCACACAGCTGACTATGGATTCTGTGGGCATACCCACACTTTGCCTTCTTGATTTAATGGGAGAGGTCAGCCCTCGTTTTTCTTGGTGCCATCTTGTCTCCTGTCTTCCTGTCCTGAAGCCAGCAATGACAAGCTTCGAGAAGGGCCCAGAGCTCTGCATCCAACCATGGTCTCTAGTTAACCCTAGTTGTGTTGCAATTGATCTTGGTGACATCTTCAATGCACTTGCTGATGTAGCCATCACTAAGTTTGAGCTTACATGACTTGTAGATAGCCACATCCCTGAAATAGCTCCAGTCTGAGGTCTCAGAACAGTCCTATCATACGTGCCCCCCTCCCCTCTCCCATGTCACCTACCCCAGCCACCTCCTGTTCTCCCTGCAAACTGGCTTAGTTTGTTTTGCCAGAGTTCTGTATGCTGGGATTAGTAGGACGGATATGTGGTTCAAGTATCCAAGGTGGGGGCAAGGGGCAGCCTTGTATGCATCAGGGACATGGGTGTATACTGGATCTAGGATGTTCTCTCCTCTGGTGCGAAGGTAACATGTTGTTGAAACCGTGGTAGAATAGTTTTCAGGTTGGTGTTGTTGAAGTAGCCAGCTTCAATCAGACAACCATCAGGGTTGTACGTCTGGTCTTCAATGATGTCACAATAAAGCACTTCATGGCTCCATCCCTCATTCACCAAAGGTTGAATATTAACTATGGCAATAGCAAGGCCGAAAATTCCCTGTGCAGGTAGCAGGGTCTACATTTCACCATCAGGAACTCTATCTCTGCTGAGCAGAACGTCTTTACAACCAAGACATTTGTGCACCTGTTGTTGCTGATGTAAAAGATGATGTCTTGCACTGTTTACCTGTACATTTCTCTTCAAAGCTGTATCTTGTCATATTTTATGTGACACTATATATTTTATTATTGCACTGCCTGTTGTATTATGTACAGGTGGACTTACCTGGATTGCATGTTTAACAATAGTAAAACACAAAAATCTGCAGACACCATGTCAAAGTAAAAATACAAAGCTGGAGAAACTCAGCAGGTCAAACAGTGTCCTTTATATAGCAAAGGTAAAAATACACAACCGACGTTTCGGGCTTGAGCCCTTCATCAAGGTTTGGGAAAATGTCGGTAGGCCGGACATCTACATAAAAGGTTAAAGCATGTCGTTGGGAGTAATATGATGGGATAGATAGAGGATACATGATTGAAGATTGAATATCTAATAGAAAACAAAGAGAAATAAATGTGTCATTTTCAGGTTGGCCACCTTTGATGCCGAGTGTCGCAGGGATCAGTACTGGGGCTTCATCTGTTGACAATCTGTATGAATGACTTGGATGACAGGACTGAGGGCACTGCAACTGATCTTGCCAGCAGTAGAAAGAAAAATTGGAATATAAGTTATGAGGGGAATGCAACAAAGTGTGCAAAGGAATTTGGACGGTTTAGACCATCCATTCTCAATAGGGGCTGTATGGATCCCCTGCGAATCACAGCACATTTAAGAGGGAGAGGCACGGACTGAAATTGTGAGATAGTTTTCAGGTTTTGTATGTCGTCAGTTGTAGAGAAGTGGGAGGAGTCACATGATGGAGTAGTGGCCGGTCAGGGAATTCCAGCCCTCTCCCGAAAAGTTAAAAAAAAAACACACAAAGCACAAAGGTACAAGATTAAAATTTATAATAAAGTAAAAATAAAGGTGAGAATAAAATGGCAGCGAAGAGAGAAAAGTCGAAAACAACGGGAAGAAAAGAGGAAGAAAGAATGTCGGAAGAAGAAGGTGAAGGCCTTACCTGTCCGAAGAGGCCCGTCGCGGAGAGAGAGGCTCGCTCCCTCAGGTCAGTGGAAGTCCCGGGCTCGGGACTACAAAAATGGCTCGCAGAGCCGAGTAAAAGTGCGCAACCGCGCAAGAAAAAAAACCCACTGACGGGAGGGGGGAACAGCTGCGGAGTCGATCTCCACAGCTGAGAGAGACACCTGCAGCACAGCAGCAGGTGCAGAACACAGACAATAACGACAACAAGAAAGAAGAGGGTAAAAAGAAAACAAGGAAACAACAGATGGTCAATCCAGAGGAAGAAGAAGAAGAAGAAGAACAGAAAGAAATGGAAGAGGAAGAGAAAAGCAAGACAATGGATGTATCTTTTTTTAAAGAATATATGGAATCAGTGAAAGAATGGCAATTACAAGAATTTAATGAGATAAAAAGAAGAATTAAGAATGCAGAAGAAAAAATGAATAAAATAGAAATGGTCATATCAGAGATAGGAAAAAGAGTGGAAAATATGGAAGAACGAGAAATAATTGTAGAAATGGAAGTAGAGGAATTAAAAGAGAAATTAGAAGAATCTAATAAAAAAAGTTAAAGAGGCACATGAGCTGTTAGCTCAGAAGATAGATATAATAGAAAACTATAATAGAAGAAATAATATAAAGATAGTGGTCCTTAAGGAAGATGAAGAAGGCAAGAATATGAGAGAATTTATAAAAGATTGGATCCCCAGGGTCCTAGGAAGACCAGAATTACAGGAAGAAATGGAAATAGAGAGGGCACATAGAACTTTAGCCCCGAAACCACAACCACAGCAAAAAACCAAGATCCATTTTAGTAAAATTCTTAAGATATACAACAAGAGAAAATATATTGGAGAAAGCAATGAAGAAAGTAAGAGAAGACAAAAAGCCACTGGAATACAAAGGTCAAAAAAAATTTTTCTATCCAGACATAAGTTTTGAACTCCTGAAGAAGAGGAAGGAGTTCAATACAGCAAAAACGATCTTATGGAAAAAAAGATATAAATTTATGTTAAAGTACCCAGCGGTACTTAAAATAGTTATTCCAGAACAACAAAACAGACTATTCTCGGATCCAGAGGAAGCAAGGAAATTTGCAGAACAACTACAAAACAAGCAGAGAGATGAAGACATGTAATGAGAGTAAAAATGACCACGAACTATATGTATGTGTGTAAAGGGGTATATGTGTGTATATATATATATATATATATATAGTGTGTTTACATGAATGTATCCGTATTTAGAGGAAAATATATAGAGTATAGACAAGAATTAATAAGGGAGGGAAAGGGAATAGAGGGAATAAGGAGGGAATTAAAAGAGTGACCTTTGTTACATATGAAAATTGAAATCTTTTCTGGGGGGAGCTGGGTGGGGAGGAGTTACGGTCACTACAAAATCAGTTGACGTTTGCGAGTGAATTCGCAAATCCAAATGGAGAGGGGAGATGTGGTTGCCCGACAAGGGATAAAGGGCAACTCAGGAGGGGGAGGGGAGAATGGGGTTAAAGAAGTTTTAAATAGAATAAGGAAAATGTTTGATGTTTTAGAAATGTTGTCTTATAAAGTATTCAAATCAAGAAAGCAGAAATGGATAAGAAGGAAAGGTGATGATGGAGAAACGGAAAGGGAAGATAAACAAAGTATGAAATGGCTATGCTGAACTATATGACTTTAAATATTAACGGAATACATAACCAAATTAAAAGGAAGAAACTGCTAAATTTACTGAAAAAAAGAAAAAATTGATATAGCATTTGTACAAGAAACACATTTAACTGAATTGGAGCACAAGAAATTAAAGAGAGATTGGGTAGGACATGTAACAGCAGCGTCGTATAATTCAAAAGCAAGAGGAGTAGCTATATTAATTAGTAAAAATGTGCCAATTAAAATAGAAGAGGAAATAATAGATCCAGCAGGGAGATATGTAATGATAAAATGTCAGATATATTCGGAGTTTTGGAATCTACTCAATGTATATTCACCTAATGAAGAAGATCAAAAGTTTATGCAAGATATTTTTTTGAAGATAGCAGAAACGCAAGGGAACATATTAATAGGAGGGGATTTCAACCTGAATTTTGATTCAAATATGGACAAAACTGGGAAAAAAATTAACAGAAAGAACAAAGTAACCAAATTTATAATTAAATCGATGGAAGAAATGCAACTTTTGGATATATGGAGGAAACAACACCCAAAGGAAAAGGAATATTCATATTACTCGGCTAGACATAAAACATACTCAAGAATAGACCTATTTTTGTTATCAGCTCGTATGCAAGATAGAGTAAGAAAAACAGAATATAAAGCTAGAATATTATCGGACCATTCACCCTTGATATTGACAATAGAGTTAGAGGACATCCCTCCAAGAATGTATAGATGGAGATTAAACTCCATGCTACTCAAAAGGCAGGATTTTAGAGAATTCATTGAAAGACAAATTAAAATGTATTTTGAAATAAATACGGAATCAGTGAAAGATAAGTTTATACTATGGGATGCAATGAAAGCGTTCATTAGAGGGCAAATAATAAGTTATGTAACCAAGATGAAGAAGGACTATAATCAGGAAACAGAGCAGTTGGAAAGGGAAATAGTAAATATAGAAAAAGAATTAGCAATGAAGGAAGATACAACTAAAAGAAGAGAATTGGCAGATAAAAAAATAAAATATGAAACACTACAAACATATAAGGTGGAGAAGAACATAATGAAGACAAAACAGAAATATTATGAACTAGGGGAAAAAACGCACAAAATTCTAGCATGGCAGCTTAAGACAGAACAAGCTAAGAAAATGGTATTGGCATCAAGGTAAAAAGACAAACAAATCACATATAATCCAACGGAGATCAAGGAAAACTTTAGAGAATTCTATGAATAATTATACCAAACTGAAAACGAAGGGAAAGAAGACAAAATAGATGAATTTTTAACTAAAATTGAACTACCAAAATTACAAATAGAGGAACAAAATAAATTAACAGAACCATTTGAAATAGTAGAAATACAAGAGATAATAAAAAAATTACCAAATAATAAAACACCAGGAGAGGATGGATTCCCAATAGAATTCTATAAAACATTTAAAGATTTATTAATTCCTCCCCTCCTGGAAGTAATCAACCAGATTGATAAAACACAAAGCTTACCAGATTCATGTAAAACAGCAATAATTACAGTAATACTAAAGCAAGGGAAAGATCCACTCGCACCAGCGTCATATAGACCAATATCTTTACTTAACACAGATTATAAGATAATAGCTAAACTATTAGCAAACAGATTAGCAGAGTATGTACCGAAAATGGTAAATCTAGACCAAACTGGATTTATTAAAAAAAGACGCACAACAGACAATATTTGTAAATTTATTAACTTAATTCATGCAGTAGAAGGGAGTAAAGCGCCAACAGTAGCAGTTGCTTTAGACGCAGAGAAGGCCTTTGACAGAGTAGAATGGAATTATTTATTCAAAGTATTGCAAAAATTCAGTTTACCAGAGAAGTATATTAATTGGATTAAAGCATTATATAAGGGGCCATTGGCGAAAGTGACAGTAAATGGATATATATCAAAGCAATTTAACTTAAGCAGGTCAACATGGCAGGGATGCCCACTATCACCCTTATTGTTCGCGTTAGCTATAGAACCACTAGCAGAATTGATAAGAACAGAAAATAATATAAAAGGGATAAAAATAAATGACAAGGAATATAAAATCAGTTTATTTGCGGATGATGTTATAGTATAATTAACAGAACCAGAACTATCAATAAAAGAATTATATAAGAAATTGAAATGTTATAGATAGAGAATTTGGGTTAAAAAGGGTTTAAGTTAAAATGTGATAATTAGTCATAAAAGGGGGCTAACCATTAGAGTTTAGCTGGAAAATGTTACAACAGACTTGCAACAGATTTAACTACAGAGAGACATGCAGGATCCAAAGATTGATAAAGAGTGAAAAACAGGATTTGGTGTGAGCAGAGGTCATGAATGATCGTGGTGTGCGTGACTAACAGTAATCAGGATGATTCTGCAAAAACTAACCAATTAAAGCAGTGTAGTGGAGATGCCGAAGGACAAGAAAATTGTATAAAAAACAATGCACTGTATGTATCGGGGCTTGACTTGGCAAGAAGCCGGTTGAGTCTAACTCTGCAGACTTGTGAATAAAGCTTGTCGTGTCACCGATCTTAAAGAGACTCATTTGTGAGAATTTGTGTTTCTGACAGAAGGAATATGGAGAAGTGTCGGGTTACAAGATTAACGTAAATAAAAGTGAAGCAATGCCAATGAATAATGCGGATTTCTCAAAATTTAAGAAGGAATCACCATTCAGATGGCAAATGCAAGCAATAAGATACCTAGGTATACAAATAAATAAAAATCTCGGCCATCTATATAAACTCAATTATTATCCACTAATGAAAAAAATTACAGGACGATTTAGAGCATTGGAAAGATTTACCATTAACACTAATAGGAAGGATAAACTGTATTAAAATGAACATTTTCCCAAGGATATTATACCTATTTCAGGCATTGCCAATACACTTGACAGAGAAATTCTTCAAGGAGTTAAAGAAAATAATAAGGAAATTTTTATGGAAAGGGGGGAAACTGAGGATAGCACTAGATAAATTAACAGAATGGTATAAACAAGGAGGCTTACAACTGCCAAACTTTAAAAATTATTATAGAGTTGTAGAGAAGTATGGAAGAAACCAACTAAACTTGACTGCTTCACAGGGAAGAGGACCCATGAATTTTGATCAGATTCCTAGGTGGGATAAAGAAAAAGGTTGAGATGGCTGCTTTAGATGAATGAGGACAACTCCAGGGCATTTAAGAGTCAACCTCAGATGAGTCTGAAGTCACCTATGGGCCAGAATGAGTCAGAATGGCAGATTTCCTCCTTTAAAAAACATTAGTTTGCCCCATTTATTTTGCAAAAATCTAGTCGTTTTGTAGTCAACAATGTTTTTGAATGCCAGAATATTAATTGACTTTAAATTCCACAACAGCCAAAGTGAGAATTGCACTTGTATTTTCTAATGTTTGCTCTACCACTGTATATCTTTGGAAGGAGATTACACAATGCTTCTGTTCCACAGGTCATAGGTGTCCACGTATATGAAACCCACAAAGTTAGGAAGGGACCGTAGCCTGTCATTCAAACACAAATGGGATATGTTTGCCGAAGTGCTAATGAGCGCAAGTGAAGAAGTTTTACAACTGTGTAGGATGTTGAACACTGCATATAATGTCATAACATTTTACAGTTCAGAAACCAACCCTTCAGCCCAACGTCCATGATATTGTATCCTCTATAAGGTTCCCCAATAACCTCCTACATTCCAAATGGAAAAGTCTGAGCCTATCCAGCCTTTCCTTAATTACTCAAAACTGCCACTCCTAATAATATTCTTGTGAATCTTCTTTTAACCCTTTCCAACTTGATGACATCTTTCCTACAACTGGGAAACCAGAACTGGGACCACACACAATACTCCATGTGTGGTCTCACCAATGTCTTGTACACTTGTAACATGAGATATCAGCTCCAATATTCAATTAAGGCATGTCAAACACATTTTTTCACCAGCCTGTCTACTTATAATGCTAATTTCATGGAAGTATTCATTCTTACATTGAGGTCTCTCTGTCTGTAACACTCTGCGGGGGCTAATTTAACATTCATGGATGTAATGGTTAGCATATCGGTTAGTTAAATGTTGTTACAGCACCAACGACCCGAGTTCAAATTTGGCGCTGTCTGTAAGGAGTTTGTATGTTCTCCATGTGTCTACATGGGTTTTCTCCAGGTGGTCTGATTTCTTCCGACCCTTCAAAAGCGTTCTGGAGCTGTAGATTCATTGGGCATAATTAGGTTGGACTGGCTCATGGGCCAAAAAAGCCTGTTACCTTGCAGTATGTCTAAATTTAATTTAAATTCACTGTACAAGTCCTGCCCTGGTTCAACTTACTTCACCCATACCTGAATTATATTCCATCATCTATTCCTTGGCTTTTTTTCCCAGTTCATCTAAATCCTTGTATAATCTTGGATAGCCTTCCTCATGGTCAACCAATACCACCAAATTTGGAGTAATCAACCAACATACCAACCATCCTCATTATATTTTCATTCAAGTCATTCACATAAATGTCAAACAACAGAGGGCCTGCCACTGGACTGGTCGACCATGCAGGACCTTGGTCAAAGTCCATTCAGATGATGTCCACCACTTTTCCTCACCATCTTCTTGGTTACCTTTTCAAAAAAATTAAATCAAATTCATGAAACAGAATTTCCCACTAACAAAGCCAAACTGACAATTACTAATCACATTCACATAGATCTTGCCTCACAGAAGCTCAATGCAGTAACTTACCAGTATTGACTGTAGTTGCCTGGCCTGTTCTCACAGTATTTTTTTTTAATTAAAGAAATAATATTAGCCATCTTCCAGTTTCCTGGCACCTTACCAATGGTTGATGACAATAAGCGCAGGTATTACAGAGCCAGCAACCTCCATTTTATTCCAGCACTGTCTGTAAGGAGTTTGTAAATTCTCTGCGTAGGTTTTCTCTGGGTGCTCCAATTTCCACCCACATTCCAAAAACATTCAGGAATTGTCAGTTAATTGGTGTATTTGGGCAGCATGGACTCATGGACTAGAAGGGCCTATTATCATGGACTAGAAGGGCCTATTATCATGGACTAGAAGGGCCTATTTTCATGGACTAGAAGGGCCTATTAACATGGACTAGAAGGGCCTATTTTCATGGACTAGAAGGGCCTATTTTCATGGTCTAGAATAGCCTATTATCATGGACTAGAAGGGCCTATTATCATGGACTAGAAGGGCCTATTATCATGAACTAGAAAAGCCTATTATGCCAAGGCCCCCAAATTTTATACCCTGGCTTACCACTACAATATACGTGGTTGAACCTTAGGGATTAATCTACCTTTATGTATCTCAGGACTTCCCAAACTTTTTAGCTCACGGAACCCTTTTGGGGAGCACTTGGATATTGCAGAACCCCATAGTTATGAACAGAAAGCCAAACGGAAATAGAATGGCATCAACTTCCAGTTCAAGAGTGGTTGAGTCTAATTTAAATTATTTTTCTTCAACAGTAAGCAATCTGAGGCAGTGCTTGCAAAATCCAATTTCTTCAGAATTTGATTATTATCTTGTTTCAACTGTATTGTAAATACAAATAACACTGACCTCCCAGAACCCAAATGTCCATCATCACCAATCTTCCAGAAGTGGTTTCCAACCCGTCCCCAGCCACCCACAAACCAGATCTCCCATTGCCTCTGACATGGGTATCCACCTCACCCCCAGCTACGCGCAGATGGAGCTCCTTATCCCTCCAAGAGGGTTTGCATCCCAGCCCCTGCTGCGCACAGGCCTGCTGCACACACCTCTATCACTAACCCCCATCCCCACTACCCAGGTGCTGAAGCCACTGTTTTTTCGGCTGGTGACCCTGACTGCAAACTTACCGTAGCCCCCAGCACCTCATCGATGCAGGTTCTGGTCTTGACCAACATCATTCCAGCACTCACGCCGACTCCCATCACCAGTTCCCACATCAACCTCAGCAAGAGGAAGGGAGGGAGAGAGTGAGTGAGTGAGAATGGAGGAGGGAGAGACTGAGTGAGTGAGGGAGCAAGTGAGCAAGGGGGAGGAGGTAGCGAGCGAGTGAGTGAGAGGGAGGAAGGGGGATCACAAAAACCCCAGGAAGTCAGCAAAAGCCATTCCCACACATGGAATATCTTTCAGTTTATATTTTTAAAATGTGGCTAGCCTCATGCCTAAAGAAATCTGAGTCTCATTTGTTGAAAATGACGTCTTGAGGCCTGACATCTGCGTTGACATCTGTGCTACTGACGTCAGGCCTCAAGACGCCATTTTGTTTTGTAAGGGTCAAGGCACCTGTTTGCTGCCATTGCAGAAACACAGAAATTTAAATACACAGGTAAAAAGTAATTTAAAGAAAAACAGTTATTGCTAGTTATAGTTATTACTGCTCATTTCTTCTGTGGAACCCAGTTTGGGAAACACTGATGTATCTTAAGATTTTTCAGACCTCCTTTTCCTAAATGAGAACTCTCTTTAAGATACTGCCATTGTATTTCTCCTTGTATTCACGTTTTCTCCACAAGTACAGATGAGAACTTATTGTTTTGAGCCCCATCCATGCCAGTGACTCCATACAGTCGATCTTGCTGATCCTTTAAGGGCCCTGTTGTCTCCCTCACTACTCTTTTACCCTTAATGTACTTGTAGAATCTCCTTTACCTGATTGCTAAAGCCATCCCACACCCATTTATTGCCCTCCTGGTTTCTCTCCAACATGTTCTCTTTAAGTACTTGGATCAGAATCAGTTCAACAAATGGGTTGAAGGTGTTGACTTGAAGAAAGATTGATCAAATTGAGAATATACTGATTGGAATTTAGAAGAATAAGAAATGCTGTTATTGAAACGTTAGATTCTAATTGGGTTTGACACGTAAGATGTGGAGAAGATGATACCCCTCATGGGGGATTTGGAGGACCTAGTTTCAGAATAAGTAGTCATTCATTTGATTCTTTCAAGAGGCCATGAATCTTTGGAATTTTCTACCTCAGGAAATTGTGAATATATTTATCACTGAGTAAAACAGATTTTCAGTCCATGAAGGAATTAATGATTTGGAGGAACAACCAGAAATATGGAGCTGAGTACAAGATCAGATCAGCTACAGCATGCTCTTATAGAATGGTGGGGAAGGCTTAATTTTATAAGTACATGGGCCACACCTGCCCCAAATATTTGTGATGTTCTCCAGCTCCAAACACATTTCCAACTTATTCATCATTAATTATGTCTCCAAAGCTTTTGGAACTGAGAATTCCAAGTTTTATTTTAACCGCCCATGGTGCATTCTTTGATGACACTGCATGTCACAGCTCTCCAGTGTGGCATCTCTGCAACTTAAACAATGTTTAATTTTTGATTTGGAGACACTTTGATAAATGAGCAGTCCCACAGTGGTCAGATCAGATTTTCCATTCCTAAAATGTGTCTTCTGTTTTTTATTACGTTGCTGTTGTCTCAACATTGCTGAAGCTGAGCCATAGTAATTGGTTCTATTATTTGATATTGTATTGAAGTTTGATTTATATTGTTTGGTTAAATGTGAGAATTGCTTCCTTTTTTGCTTCTACTTGGCATTTTTCAAGCGTCCAGTGACTTCCTCATAATTATTCACAGTACCTCACAATTTTGTGAGACTGTTAAGCATGGCATATAACCCTTAGGATTTATTTGTTTAAAACTCTTTCTGCTTCCATGGAATTCATATCAAGTCTTTAATTCCACTTCAGTCTATGTTCTATGGGAAAACGTTGTTAAATCTCTCCCTTGTGAATTCTTTGAATGATTCAGAATGTCTGTTATTTGGTCCAAATTATTGGCACCAAGCCTATTTGCATCTTCTGGCATTCTTTTCTCTTGTCAAACATTGTTATTGCTCTAGTGAAAGATTTTGTCAGCTGCCATATTTTGTCTCTGCAGCTCCATTTTTTTAAGCAGTCAGTGATGAAAATATGCAGAGGTCAGGCAGCATCTGTGAATTGAAGACAGTTTATGATACTAATTCTCTCCAGTAATTTATTCTGATTAGCCGACTGCTTTGAATATTTTGTCTTTAAAACAGAGATAAATAAATTTCAAGATAAAGAGAAATAAGGTAGAGAAAAGGCAGAGAGATTAAATTACAGAAAGAATGACAGTGAAGGAGGAAAGTAAACAAAAGAGGAAAAGGAAGGTCTGAAAATGACCTTATGAAAGCTGGACTGAGGAAGAGGTGAAAAGTAGGATTGAAATCTTAATTTTCAATCATTATATTGGGAGATAGTTCAGAATTGAGAATTATACGAGAAGATTTGAGTGCCATGTCACAATAATTTCAACAACTTCTTATGGGCTGTCAAAGCAAATAATGAATCTTCCATACCATATCTCATCAATTTATAGTGCCCAATTCTAATGAAAGATCATCAATTTGAAACATCAATTCTATTTTTCTCCCCACAGATATGCCGTCTAACCTGCAGAGTATTTTCAACATATTTTAATATTTTTAAAAATGTATATACCTGTATACAGCACAATAACAGGCCCAAATACACCTATGTGACCAATTAACCTACTAACCCTGAGCATCTGGAATGTGGGAGGAAACCTACGGAGACATGGGATGAACATGCAAACTCCTTCCAGACATTGTCAGATTAAAACATGAGTTGCTGCAGAAGTGCTGTGCCAACTGACATGGTAAGCGTGCCAGCCCGTTTCTATCTATGACAAAAGATGTTGGTTAGTGAATTCAACAGTCGAAGGATTTGTCGTAAAAGCAGAAAATGCCTGCAATACCAGAAGAGTTCATTGCTTTGCTGATCAGGAGGGTGTACTTGTTGCACTCAGAGAGGATATACGACATTGGAAGGTTCTTCCACTGAGGTAGCAGGTGCAGAGATCAGAAATAAGAAAGATGCAGTCATTCTAATAAGGGTATCTGAAAGCCTCCCTATTAACTGTTGACAGTTTCTGGAGAGGTGCAAAAGCAATGGGGTTGTTGCAGTGGGAGACTAATTTCCACAGCATTAAATGGGATGTCTCGTGCCAAAGGCTTACATGGGTCAAAATTGGTTAAGTGGATCTAGGAGGGTTTCTTGAAGTAGCATGCAGGCAGTCCAAGCCAAGAAGAGGCACTAATGGAACTTAGAATAGAAAATGAGACTGGCCAAGTGATTGTAGGTTCAGTTGGGGAGCATTTTGGGAATAGTGATTACAATTCCGTAAGGTTCAAGACAGCGATGATTAAGGGTTAGTTTAAACCATGTGTCAAAATGGTAAACTATGAGAGGGCAAATTTCATTTCATTTTTTAATTTCGACACAGCACAGTAACAGGCCCTTTTGGCCCATGAGCCCGTACTTCCAAAATACCCCAATTAACCTTCAACTGTGGTACGTTTTAAACAATGGAAGGAATCCAGAGGAAATCCACATAAACATAGGGAGAACATACAAACATCAATTGACATGTGGGAGTTTGACTCAGCAAATTTGAATCCTGGACTGGTATGTTCCTGCAAGGAGGATGGATGGGGGTGGGAAAGTAAGAGACCCTTGGATGAGATTGTCATGAGCTTAGTCAAAGAAGAGAACTCTTTTATAAGTTAAACAGGAAAGTCTGCCAACATTGTGATTTTAGTGCAATACACAAAAATGCTGGAGAAACTCAACAGGTCATGCAGCACCCTGTACCTTGATGAAGGGCTCAGGACCAAAATTTTGGTTACCTTTTACTCCCTACAGATGCTGCATGACCTGCTGAGTTTCTCCAGCACTTTTGTTTAATTATTGTGAGGTTTTTGGAAGCTAAGGTTCCAACAGGGCCTTGGAAGAATACAAGGAGTGCAGGGATGAGCTCAAGCAGGGCATCAGGAAGAACAAAAATCTTTCAACATCACCAATACCAAGAGCTTATTGTTGATTTGAGCAAGGGGAGGCTGAGGGGCCACAAACCTGTCCATATTGATGGGACAGAGGTAAATAGTGTTAGCACTTGTGCATTTGGTTTTTAAGGAGTCTGAGGAGATTTGGCAGGTCAAGTCAATTTTATTGTCATCTGATTGCACAGGTACAACATGACGAAACAGTGTTCTCCGATCCTCGGTGTGAAATATGCAGTCACACAACCAGACATAGCACACATACAGACAGACAATACATATGCAGGACAAGTATTCATATATACAAATAAACAAATATAGTTCCATTCTTTTATGAGAGCCTCAGATGTTTAGTGTGAACAGATCCTTTGGTCATTCAGCATTCTCACTGCCCATGGGAAGAAGCCGTTTCATTGTCAATGTCATCAAAGCACTCAAGAATGCAGAAGGTAGCAAATATAGGTAGGTCCATCACAGGTTTTTAACTGCCATCCATTGACAACATCCACACAAGGCACTACCTCAGGAAGGCAGCCAACGTCATGAAGTTCCACCAACACTCTGGTCACAATTTCTCACTGTTACCTTTGGCAGAGGGTTCAGAAGCCTGAAGATAGGGACCTGACATCTCAAGAACAACTTCTTTTCAACAGCTATCAGGCCCTTGAAATGAGTTGGCTCACTGACAATGGACTGGTTGAGACCACAAAAGGACACCCTGCAAAGTCAAATCTTCAAAGTTCAGATTTATTTTCAGAGTACATACATTACACACAACCCTGAGATCCTTTTTCCTGCAGGCACGACAGAATTTCTACTGATCGATGGTGCAAAAAACTGTACTCAAGAAAAGATATGTGTACAAAAGAGAGAAATGTAAACAAATAAAGATTTTAAACAAACTGACTGTAGAATACAGAAAATAAATATTCCATAATAAACAATTTGCAAAATAGAGTCTTCAAATGTATCTCTGATTGAGTTTGTTGTTAGGTGGAGGAGTAATAACTGTTCCTGAATCTGGTGGGGCGAGTCTTGTGGCACCTATACCTCTTTTCTAATGGCAGCAGTGAGAACAGAACATGTCCTGGGTGATGTGGATCCTTGATGATTGCTGCTGTTCAGATGGAAGTGTTCTATGCAAGTTTTCTTGTTGAGGAGAGTTTTGCCTGTGATGTAATGGTCTGTGTTCACTACCTTTTGCAGGGATTTCCACTCAGAGATATTGGTATCCCCTTAACAGGCTGTGATGCAGCTGGTCAGCAAACTTTCCACTACTCATTTGTAGACTTTTGCCGAGGTTTTCAATGTCATGCCAAGCCTCTGCTAACACCTGAGGAAGCAAAGGCTTTGCTGTGCTTTCTTCATGATGACATTATGTGTTGGGTCCAGGAAATGTCCTCTGAGATAATGACACCCAGGAATTTATATTTGCTCACCCTCTGCACCCCTGATCCCTGACTGTTCATTGATTCATACACCTCTGTTTTTACCTTCCTGAAGTCCACACTTAGCTCCTTGGTCTTGGTGACGTTGAATGCGAGATTGTTAGTACACCATTCAGCCAAGTTTTCAATCTCCCTCCTATATGCTGATTCATCACTCTGATTTTATACAACATAATACTGTATGGTCAGGAAATTTGCATTGATGTAATTATCATAATGAGCCATACAGTCATAGATGTACACCAAGTAGAACGCCACAGGGCTCCAGTACTGATGGAGATTGTGGAAGATTCCTCATCAAGGACTCTGTAGTGGAGAGGGTGAAGAACTTCAAATTCCTGGGTGTCGACATCTCCAAGGATCTATCCTGCAACCTCCATGTTGATGCAATCACAAAGAAGGCTCACCAGCAGCTATACTTTGTGAGGTGTCCGAGGAGATTCGGTATGTCACTGAAATCTCTCAAAAACTTATACAGGTGTACAGTGGAGAGCATTCTGGCTGGGGGCCTCACTGCCTCGTATGGAGGCACCAACTCTCAAGATGTTAACTTGGCCTGCAATATCAAAAGCACCAGACTTCACTCCATCGAGGACGTCTACATGAGATGGTGTCGTAAACAGCAGTCTTTATCTCAAAGACCCCCACCACCCAGGCATGCCCTCTTCACTCTGCTATCATCAAGGAAAAGGTACAGGAGCCTAAAGACAAGCACTCAGCGACACAAGGACAACTTCTTCCCCATTGCCATCAGATTCCTGAATGATCAATGAACCACAGACACTGCCTTACTTTTCGTGAACTGTTATTTTTTACAGTAATGTTGTCAGATGGTTATAATCTGAATGTTTACACTAGGATGTTGCTGCAAACACCAAATTTCATGACTTATTCAGGACAATAAATCCTGATTCTGAGATGTTCTAACCAATCTTCATTGATTATGATCTGGAAGTGAGGAAATCCAGGATCTAATAACACAGTAGGGTATTAACGTCCAGGTCTTTGAATTTTGAGGGGATGATGGTGTTGAATAGCAAACTGTAGTTGATAAACAGTATCCTGATGTATGCTTCTTTACTGTCCAGGTATTGCAGGGCATTGTGTAGACCATAAAACCATAGACATAGGAGCCCACCATTTAATCGTGAGTTTCCTACTCGGCCCCACTGTCCGGCCTCCACTCAGCCTTTGATGCCCTGGCTAATCAAGAAGCAATCAATCTCTAAATACACCCAAAGACTTGGTCAGTCAGATGGCAACTGATGTAATTCAGTTGCTGTAGTGAGCAAATTGGAATGGATCCATGTCACCGCTCAGACAGGAGTTTCATCACCAGGCTCTTAAAACATTCATCACTGTGGATGTGAGTGCTAAAGTATCACAGAGAATCACATTTTTGCATCAGGATAAATTCATTATCCATCTATCTTCTGCATTGATTATCACTTTTTAAATTTAATTAAGTATACTGTTATATTTTTTTACAAACTCTTCAGCTGCAGCAAGAAAGATTTTGGTGCACATGTACATGGTGTAAATGACAATGAACTCTTTACCATCATTATCATCTTAACTTTCTACAAACATAATGGATGCTCATAGTGTGCTCAGGCAGCTCATCGTGTGCTCAGGCAGCTCATCGTGTGCTCAGGCAGCTGATGGACACAAGGTTGAAAGAAGGTGGTGAATGCAACTCTGTGTATCACCAAACCTCCTGCTGCCTTAAGAAGACTGCCAATATATGGAGAGACCGCTCATACCCAGACAAGCTCGCTTCTCTTTCCTTCCATCAGGGAGATATCACACACCAAAAGGACATTTTCTTCCCTCAGACATCAGGCTCCTGAACAACCATCTCAATAGTCTTCTCGTGCTGCCTTTTCCATCTAATAATTGACCTTTCTCATTGTCACCCAATGCTCTAAAACCGTGATCACGCTCTCTGATTTTATACAGCTATATGAGCTGATCTGCTAGACTACTCATGGATGAACCCTTCTCAGTCTATCAGGTATAATGTGACAACAAATTTAAGTTTTAAAATATTTTGTACAAGGTACTGATGAGGTACTACAAACCTGAAATAATGCTCTGTTTTGGTCCCTTTCCTAAAAAAGTCCTAGAAAGAGAAGATTGAGTTTTAATATGTTTTCAATGTTCAAAGTTCAGATTTATTGTCCGAATACATTCATGACATCATATATAACTCAAAGGTTCTTCATTCTGTGGCAAAAAGTCACCATTGATCACCGGCACCATTACTTTTCTTTGAAATTCAGAAGAATGAAAAGTAACCTTGTTCAAACGTGTACAATCCTAAGGGGTCAAGGCAGAGTAGATGCTGAGATGGAGATACAAGAGTCAGCAGATGGTGTGATCTGAAGTTAAAAAAAAGCAAACTGTTGGTGGCACTCAATAGATTAATCACCATTTGTGGAATGAAAAGAATGGTCAGTGTTTGTGTTGACACCTGTATTAGTCTTAGTGCAGGATCTCAACCCAAGACATTGAAAATTCCTTTGATTCCACAGATGCAGCTCAAATTGCTCAGTTCCTCCAGTAATTTGGTTTCAAAATGCTGAGGCTTTTTCACTTGTAGGAGAATGACAAACAAGGGCACACTGTTACCAAATCAGACAGCAGTCATTTCAAACTGAGGTGCAAGGTTTTTTTTCTTTCTAAGATAGTGAAGTTCTGGAATTCTCTGCCCCTCAGGTGGTGGAGACTAGATTATTAAATATATTTAAGGTGGAGGCAGATAAATATTGGAAGGACTGACAAATTGCAAGTTGTGGGAACTGGCTCAGTGGAAGAATTGAGACCAGCAGAGATCAGCCATGATTATAATAAATGCTGGGGCAGGATTGTGGGACTGATGCCTCACATCTGCTCCTGGGTACTTGTGAATTTTTTCATAACAAGGAGAGGCTGAGTTTATGTTCTAAGCAATGCAATGGCTGAGTCAGACGTTGTACTATTGGGATTGCTTTGTGAGCCACTCTGCAGACACAAGGAACATACAATCCATTATATCCACCATCAAGAATGGTATTCCTATATCAGTGGTTTTTTAAATTTTATTTTTCCTTTGCATCAATACATACATATAATTCTTCATCATACAACAATGCGATGTAATAAAGTCCTGCAACACTGTTGAAGGTAATGTGACTGACACAGCAAGATTCTTTTTTCAAAATATGCACAGGTCACCTGAACTGATCTGGACACGTTTCTTAACAAGTTTTGGGGAGGTGAGTTTAGAATGAATGAGGGAGTGGACAAGTTTTGGTGGGTGATGTCCCATCACCAATTAGTGATGGGGAAGTCAGGAACAGGAAATTGGCCAGAGAGGGGTGTCCAAGCAGAAGAAGTGTATTAGAGATGGGCAAAAGAGGCAATGGAGAAGGCTAAAATGCTCAATAATGGGGTAAGCAATTCCTTGATGGACAAATGTGTACTGAGAAGGATGCGGCAGAAGGAGTGTTCAATATCGCAGCAAGCACATAATTCTTTGAGGTGTGGGCAGAGGGGTATAAAAGTCAAATCAGAGAGAAGAAGGTCAAAAGAGATGGTGAAGGAGTAGGATCTGGGGTCAGAGGGAGGGAGGGAGGGTGGGAGGGAGAGCGGGAGGGAGGGTGGGAGGGAGGGCAGGAGGGAGGGAGGGCGGGCGGGAGGGAGGGAGGGCTCAGTGGGGTGGGGGCTAAAGTGGAAGAAAAGGTGCAGCAGCAGTTAGAGATGGAATGACAAATTGTGGGTGGGTTTTTGAATGGTGAGCGTAGAACAATGAAGTGCAGTACTTCAATTCATGATCAGCCCTTCCTTCCCTCATAGCCCATAACCATCCATGTGCCTATATAAGAATAAATTATATCATTGTACCAGCCTCCAACACCACCCCTGGCAATGAATTCCAGGTACACACTACCCTCAAAGTAAACTATCTCCCTCTAACATCTTCGCTGAACTTTTCTTCACTCACCTTAAATACATGTCCTCTAATATTAGTCATTGCTGCCCTGGGAAAAAAAAGTACTGGCTGGCCGCTCTATCCATTTCCCTCATAACTTTATTCATTTCCATTAAATTGCATCTCATCCTCTGTTGCTCCAAATAGAAAAACCCTAGATTGCTCATCCTTTTTTTTTTATATACATCACAGAAACAAGCCTTTCTGGCCCACAAGCCCATGCTGCCCAAAAACCCAATTAACCTACAGCCCCCGTACATTTTGAAAGGTGAGAGGAAACCAGAGCACCCAGAGAAAACCCACACAAATACAGGGAGAATGGACAAACACAGACAGAGCCAGATTCGAAAAATGGTCTTTGTAATCTTTCTTTCTTTTCTTTGGCTTTGCTTCATGGACGAAGATTTATGGAGCGGTAATGTCCATGTCAGCTGCAGGCTCGTTTGTGGCTGACAAGTCCGATGCGGGACAAGCAGACACGGTTGCAGCGGTTGCAAGGGAAAATTGGTGGGTTGGGGTTGGGTTTTGGGTTTTTCCTCCTTTGTCTTTTGTCAGTGAGGTGGGCTCTGCGGTCTTCTTCAAAGGAGGTTGTTGCCCGCCGAACTGTGAGGCGCCAAGATGCACGGTTTGAGGCGATACCAGCCCACTGGCGGTGGTCAATGTGGCAGGCACCAAGAGATTTCTTTAGGCAGTCCTTGTACCTCTTCTTTGGTGCACCTCTGACACGATGGCCAGTGGAGAGCTCGCCATATAACACGATCTTGGGAAGGCGATGGTCCTCCATTCTGGAGACGTGACCTACCCAGCACAGTTGGATCTTCAGCAGCGTGGATTTGATGCTGTCGGCCTCTGCCATCTCGAGTACTTCGATGTTAGGGATGAAGTCGCTCCAATAAATGTTGAGGATGGAGCGGAGACAACGCTGGTGGAAGCGTTCTAGGAGCCGTAGGTGATGCCTATAGAGGACCCATGATTCGGAGCCGAACAGGAGTGTGGGTATGACAACGGCTCTGTATACGCTAATCTTTGTGAGGTTTTTCAGTTGGTTGTTTTTCCAGGCTCTTTTGTGTAGTCTTCCAAAGGCGCTATTTGCCTTGGCGAGTCTGTTGTCTATCTCGTTGTCGATCCTTGCATCCGATGAAATGGTGCAGCCGAGATAGGTTAACTGGTTGACCGTTTTGAGTTTTGTGTGCCCGATGGAGATGTGGGGGTGCTGGTAGTCATGGTGGGGAGCTGGCTGATGGAGGACCTCAGTTTTCTTCAGGCTGACTTCCAGGCCAAACATTTTGGCAGTTTCTGCAAAAACAGGACGTCAAGCGCTGAAGAGCTGGCTCTGAATGGGCAACTAAAGCAGCATCGTCTGCAAAGAGTCTTTGTAAAAGTCTTTGTAATAGTGTTGCGCTAACTGCCCTACATTAATTATGCCACCCTGCTACACTAAAACAAAGACAGAGAGTTGCCACTTTGTCTAGCATCCCTCACAGAAACATACAGCACCTGGTGTTTGTAGTTGGTCTCTCCTCCAAGTACCAACCAGTCCTGAGCCTGCTTAGCTTCCAAGATCAGACAATCTCAGGCGATATTGGTTAAGGGTGAAAGATGAAATGCTTAAGGGAACATTGGCGGAGCTTCTTCATTCAGAGTGATGAGAGTGTGGCATGAGCTGCCAGCTGAAGTGGTTAATGTGGGTTCAATTTCATAATTTAAGAGAAATTTGGACAGGTACATAAATGGGTGCTGGTTGATAGTTTGACAAGAATTTCATGGGCTGAAGGGCCAGTTTAACATAACATATAACAATGACAGCACGGAAACAGGCCATTAGGCCCTTCTAGTCCACACTGAACCAAACACCCCTCTCCAGTCCCACCTCCCTGCACAATGCTCATAACCCTCCATCTTCTTCTCATCCATATACCTGTCCAACCTTTTCTTAAATAATACAATTGACTCCGCCGCCACTATTTCTCCCGGAAGCTCATTCCACACGGCTACCACTCTCTGAGTAAAGAAGTTCCCCCTCATGTTACATCTAAACCTCTGCCCCTTAATTCTTAACTCATGTCCTCTTGTTTTAATCTTTCCTCCTCTTAACGGAAATAGTCTATCCACATCCACTCTGTCTATCCCTTTCATAATCTTAAATACTTCTATCAAATCCCCTCTCAACCTTCTACGCTCCAAAGAATAAAGTCCTAATCTGTCCAATCTCTCCCTATACTCTAGATGCTTAAACCCAGGTAACATTCTGGTAAACCTTCTCTGCACTCTCTCCACTCTGTTTATATCCTTCCTATAATTAGGCGACCAGAACTGCACACAGAACTCCAAATTAGACCGCACCAACGTCTTATACAATCTCAACATCACCTCCCAACTCCTATATTCCATGCAATGATTGATAAAGGCCAGCATACTAAAAGCCTTCTTCACCACCCTATTCACGTGAGTTTCTACCTTCAGGGAACGATGTACCATTACTCCTAAATCTTTCTGCTCTTCTGTATTCCTCAATGCTCTCCCATTTACCACGTATGTCCTATTCTGATTCTTCTTACCAAAATGAAGCACCTCACACTTATCAGCATTAAATTCCATCTGCCATTTTTCAGCCCACTTTTCTAAGCAGCCCAAATCCCTCTGCAATCCTTGAAAACCTTCTTCATTATTCACTATTCCACCTATCTTAGTATCGTCTGCATATTTACTAATCCAATTCACCACCCCATCATCTAGATCATTAATGTATATAACGAACAACAATGGGCCCAATACAGATCCTTGAGGCACACCACTGTTCACCGGCCTCCAACCTGACAGACAATTATCCACTACCACTCTCTGGCCTCTCCCTTTCAGCCAATGTTCAATCCATTTGACTATCTCAAAATTTAGACCTAAAGACTGCACCTTCCTAACTAACCTTCCATGTGGTACCTTATCGAAGGCCTTACTGAAGTCCATATAGACAACATCCACTGCGCTACCCTCATCCACATTCCTAGTCACCTCTTCAAAAAATTCAATCAGATTGGTCAAACATGACCTTCCTCCCACAAATCCATGTTGAGTGCTCCTCATCAGACCCTGTCTATCCAGATGTTTATAAGTACTATCTCTAAGAATTTTCTCCATTAATTTACCTACCACAGACGTCAAACTTACAGGCCGATAGTTGCCAGGCTTCCTCCTTGAACCCTTTTTAAATAACAGAACCACATGCGCAATGCGCCAATCCTCCGGCACTATCCCCATATCTAATGACATTTGGAAAATTACCGCCAGAGCTTCTGCTATTTCCTCCTTCACTTCTCTCAATGTACTGGGGAAGATCCCGTCTGGTCCCGGAGACTTATCCACCTTTATATTCTTCAAAAGCCCTAAAACTACATCTTTTGTAATCTCTATATTCCCCATATTTACCCAATTTGCTTTTTTCATCTCACATCTCCCAGTATCCTTCTCCTTAGTGAATACCGAAGAAAAGAAACTGTTCAATATCCCCCCCATTTCTCTAGGCTCCACACACAGTTTTCCGCTCTGATTCTCTAAGTGACAAATTTTGTCTCTAGCTTTCCTTTTACCATTAACATATTTGTAGAACTCTTTTGGATTAGTTTTCATCCTGCTTGCCATAGTTTCCTCGTACCTTCTTTTAGCCTTCCTAATTCCTCTCTTAAGATTCTTCTTACATTCAATGTATCTTTCAAACATCTCCTTAACTCCATGCTTCTTATATCTAATGTATGCCTCCCTTTTTCCAAGTTTCCAATATTCCTTGAAAACCACGGCTCTCTCAAACCTTTTGCCCCTCCTTTTAACCTAACAGGAACATAAAGCTTTTGCACTCTCAAAATCTGATCTTTAAAAGACTTCTATCTCTCTACTACATCCTGCCCATAAAACAAATTGTCCCAATGCACACCCTGCAAGTCCTTTCGCATCTCCTCAAATCTAGCTTTTCCCCAATCAAAAACCTCAACCCTTGGCCCTGATTTCTCTCTTTCCATAATGACATTGAAGCTGATGGCATTATGATCACTGGACCCGAAGTGCTCGCCAACACTAACCTCCGTCACTTGACCCATCCCATTTGCCAACAGTAGATCTAACACTGCTCCTTCTCTGGTCGGCACCTCTACATATTGTTGTAAAAAACTATCTTGCACACATTTCACAAACTCTCACCCATCCAGTCCTTTCACAGAATGTGTTTCCCAATCTATATGTGGAAAATTAAAATCTCCCATAATTACAACCCTGTGCTTATCACAAATATCTACTATCTCCCTACAGATTTGCTCCTCTAGGTCTCAGTCCCCTCCGGGTGGTCTATAATACACCCCTACAAGTGTAACCTCTCCTTTCCTACTCCTCAGTTCCACCCAAATAGCCTCCGTGGATGTGCTGCATTGTGCTGCAGTGTCCAATAGCAGAGGTTCTCAACCTTTTTCTTTCCACTCACCACTTCAAGTATTCCCTTTGCCATAGGTGCTCTGTGATTATTAAAGGATTGCTTAAGGTGGTATGTGGGTGGAAATAAAAAGTTTGAAAACCATTGTTTTAATCGTACCTCATTGACTAGTTATGTGCCGGTTTCATAACTCCAGAGAAAATGGGGCAATGACAATTTTTCTCAAGCAAAGTATTTCAATTACAATTGGGTCTAAACCAGTGGTTCTCAACCTTCCCTTCCCACTCACATACCACCTTAAGCAATCTCTTCCTAATCACAGAACACTGATGACATAGGGATTACTTAAAGTGATATGTGAGTGGAAAAAAAAAGGTTGAGAACCACTGTTCTATAGTTTCATAACTGATTCCCTCAAATCCAGGCAATTTCCTGGTAAATCTCTTCTGTACCCTTTCCAAAGCCCCACCTCCTTCCTATCATGAGGTGACCAGAAATGCACACAATACTCCAAGTGCGGCCTCACCAAAGTTTTATTTAGCTGCAACATTATTTCCTTATTTTTATTTTTAATGCCCTGATTAATATCTCCAAGCCTATAGATTTCCTTCTTTACTACCCTATCTAGTTGTGTGGCCTCTTTCAATGAGCTATGCAGCTGAAAGCCTTGTATATCAATGTTGTTAAGAGTCCTGTCATTAACTATATACATTCCCCTTACATATGACCCCCCACAAAGTGAAACACACTTCACTAGACAGGATTAAACTCCACATGGCACTTTCTAGCCTTATCTGTAACAGATGATATCTTCCTGTGGATCCAATGGATCTCCACCTTCTTGATCCATGTCTCAGTGTTTACCCTTTCATGCTCCCTCAGGATCTGATAGGTCTCCATACGGTCACTTCTTCCCTTATAAACTCCAAAGAATACAGATAACTTCTAGCCTTTCTTAATAGGACAATCCACTCATGCTAAGAATTAGGCTGGTGAATCTCTAATGGAAAGAAAAGAGATCCAATGACATGATTATGAATAGGGGCATATTAATGCTGACATAGTTTATCTGGTATTGTCATTGCTCTTTCTGAGGCCTTGATAAGTGTTCCCTACACTGCAGATCAGATGGCTGAAGCATCGGAGAATGAGGAGAGATTTGATAGAGGTATATAAAATTATGAGGGGTATAGGCTGTAAAAAAGTTCTACAGCATTTACTGAAAGAGTCCCTGCCCCTTTTATGATATGCACAATGTTATAAAATATAGCTACATATGCAACTCCTTATTATCACATTAAACACAGCTTTATGATCTCAAAGAAGGAAATATGTAGAAAGAAAAATACCATTGTTCCATCTATTTCAGTTTCCAAGTCAAATGATGATCACAGAAAAACTGGGCAAATATGTAATCTTTAGCCACGTTTCAAGCTATTTCCCCCTGATTAATCTACATTCTTTTTACTAAATGTCTACATAATGGATGAAGAAATGTCATATATTTTGTTTATTTTTCTCCCTGAATGTTGAAGATAGAATCGTTAAAAACAGCTGAACAGTATTGGAAGATAAATGTCCCATTGCTTCACTGACTCAGCAGTCAAACTCAAATCCTTCTTGTGCCAAGTTGCCTTTCAATGAGCATTTAAACATTTCTCATTTAAAAGACACTGAAGGGCATATTTTCATTTCCCATCTGAATCAAATTCGTTCCATCACAACTATGAAGTAAAATTGTCTGACATCGCGGTGAACACATTGGCACAGTTTTCTAATGTCAGCATATTTGCATAATTACATCTTTGGTATTAAGTAACAAACAAGTCTAATGGGGGCAATCTTGGTCAATTAGAAGATCTGCAAATAAAGGCCTGGTGTACCCATGGGAACCAAAAAATTTAGTTACTATTAAGCACCAAATAAACTTTGGATGTTTTTCACCCTTGGATTAGAGGAACAAATTAAGTTAAAGTACACAATACAAAAGTGCAAAGCAAATTTTGTGGACAACTAGAGTGAGGTTTTGCCTTGGTTGGATGAACAATCACATCACATGGGTGTAACATTCCATGAGATAATGGTAAATAGTGTTGCCTAATTTCACAGAAGATAAAGATACACAGCTCTTAGCAACAGATAGATTTGTTTAACATGATGTGGAATCAAGTTAATGCAAGAGAATCTGAGCAAGGTTGGTCTCTGCTGTCAGACTCCAATGGGGGTCAGTGAAGTGGGGTTGTTATGGTTGGAACTACCATCAGATGTTTTTAAGTTTCTGATTTCTATGCTTGGCAATAATGTCCTGAGATAACTGATTTCAAATGAATAAAGCTGGTCTGTCACAATAGAAGCTCCCAGCACAGCCAGCAAGGTTCATCCAATTGCCTTTGGCTCAAACAACAGAATCTACACTAATGGATTGATTCAGTCTCCCCTCTGGCTACAGCATTAGGTGAAGCCAAACTCTGCATTGTTGTCAGTGATTCAATTCTAGACCTGATCTTTCAATTTCATATCCACTCTGTTGCAAAAGAACAATCCTTGGCATTGTCTTCTGCTAAGCTTGCAAATTTTTCCAGCGGCGGATTGGAGAATGGCAAATGTGGTCCCCTTGTTTAAAAATAGATAATAGGGAGAATCCAGAAAACTATAGACCCAAGAGTCTGACATCAGTGGTGGGCCAACTATTGGAGTAAATTCTTAAGGAGAGGATTTACAAGGGCAATCTTCTCAGGGAGAGTCAGCGAGGGTTTGTGAGGGGAAGGTCATGCCTCACGAGCCTAAATGAGTTTTTTTGAGGAGGCAACAAAATAAATTGATGATAGTGGTAGATATGATGTATATGGATTTTAGTAAGAAATTTGACAAGATGGAGACTTGTTCAGAAAGTCATGAGGTATGGGATCCATGGAATCTTGCTTTGTGGATTCAGAATTGGCTTGGTTATGGAAAACAGAGTAGTGGTGGACAGAATGTTTTCTGCCTGGAGGTCAGTGACTAGTGGAGTTCTGCAGGGATCTGTTCTGTGAACCCTGCTCTTTGTGATTTTTATAAATGATCTGGATGAAGAAGAAGAGGGAAGGGTCAGTAAGTTTGCAGATAATACGAAGGTTGGAGTTATTGTGCAGAGCATTGATGGTTTCTGTAGGTTACAGCAGGATTAGACGGTGCAGAATTGGGCAGAAGAGTAGCAGATGGAGTTCAATTTGGATAAGTGTGAGATGATGAATTTTGGAAGGTCAAACCTGAAGGCTGAATATAGGGTCATTAACTTAACAGTGTGGAAAAACAGAGGGACAGGGTCAGTGGTGTGTAAACTAATGGAGAGGATTCTTAAGGATAGGATCTATGGGCATTCAGTTTACTGAAGGATAGTCAGCATGGCTTTGTGAAAGGAAGGTGTGCCTCATGAGTCTAATCCAGTTTTTTGAAGAGGTAACACAAAAAATCATTGAGGGTAGGGTGGTAGATGAGGTCTATATAAATTTTAACAAGACAGTTGACAGGGTCCTCCATGGCAGACTCATTCAGAAAGTCATGAGTCACGAGATTAATGGAAAATTGGCTGTATGGATAAAAAATAGGCTTGTTGGAAAAGAGTAGTAATGGAAGGAAGGTATTCTGTCCAGAGGTCAGTGACTAGTGGAGTGCTGCAAGGATCTGTTTTGGGACCACTGCTCTTTGTGATTTTTATAAGTGACCTGGATGAAGAGGCAGAAAGTTTGTGAATTACATGAAAGTTGGAGGAGATGTGGATGGAGCTGGTTTGTCAAAGGTTACAAGAGGATAAAAACAGGATGTGGAGTTGGGCGGAAAAGTGGCAGATGAATTTCAATTTGGATAAATGTGAGGTGATGCATTTTGGAAGGACTAATCCAGTGGTTCTCAACCTTTTTCTTTCCACTCATATCCCACTTTAATTATTTTCTATGCCATAGGTGCTCTGTGATTAGTAAGGGATTTCTTAAGGTGGTATGTGGGTGGGAAGAAAACATTTGAAAACTGTTTAAATCGTACCTAATTGACTCGTGATGTGCATGGTTTCATAACTCCAAAGGAAATAGGCCAATAACAATCTTTCTCAAGCAAAATATTTTGGTAATAATTGGGTTTAGAGAAGTGGTTCTCAACCTTCCCTTCCCACTCACTTACCATCTTAAGCAATCCCTTACTAATCACAGAGCACTGATGGCCTAGGAATTACTTAAAGTGGGATGTGAGTGGAAAGAAAAAGGTTGAGAAACACTGGACTAGCCAGAAGGCTGAGTACATGGTTAATGGTTGGTCACTTAAGAGTGCGGATAAACAGAGGGTTAGGGTTAGGGTTAGGGTTAGGGTTGCGTGCAAATCCATTCATCCCTCAGGTTGCTGCACAGGTTGATAGGATAGTTAAAGTGGCCTATGCTGGGCTTCATTAGTCGGGTGATTGAGGCAGTAGAGTCATGTTGCAGCTCTATATATCTTTGGTAGACCACAGAATATTGTGTTCAGTTCTGCTCACCTCATTATGTAGATGGTTTCAAGGAGATTTACCAGGATATTGCCAAGAATGGAAAATATGTCTCATGAGGCATGGTTAACAGAGCTAGGGCTTTTCTCCTTGGAGCAAAGATAGATGAGAGGTCTACAAGATTATGAGAGGTAAGGTAGACAGCCAGCACCTTTTTTCCCTGGTGAGAGTAGCAAACACCAGGGGATATACTGTATATACAAAGTGAAGGGAAGACACAGAGAGTTGTGGGTGCCTGGAATGCATTGCCAGGGTTGGTGGTGGAGGCTGGAACAATAGGGACATTTAGGAGACTTTTAGACACATACATGGATAAAGTAAAATAGAGGCTTATGAGGTAGGGAGGGTTTAGTCTATTATTATTATCTTATATTTAGGTTGACTTCTGGGGGGATTCCATCCATACCTGCTGCTTTGCCACTTTTCAGTTGTTCGATTGCCTTATATGTCTCATCCAGGGTGGGAACCTCATCCAGCTCTAGCCTTAGGGGCTGTTGAGGGAGCTGGAGCAGGGCGGAATCTTGGACTGAGCGGTTGGTACTGAAAAGAGATTGGAAGTGTTCTGACCATCGGTTGAGGATGGAGATCTTGTCGCTGAGGAGGACTTTGCCGTCAGAGCTGCGCAGCGGGCTTTGGACTTGGGGTGAGGGGCCGTACACAGCCTTTAGAGCCTCGTAGAAACCCCTGAAGTCGCCAATGTCCGCGCTGAGCTGTGTTCGTTTGGCGAGGCTAGTCCACCACTCATTTTGGATCTCCCGGAGTTTGCGCTGAAGATGGCTGCATGCGCGACGGAAGGCTTGTTTTTTCTCTGGACAGGACGGCTTTGTAAGGTGAGCCTGGTGGGCAGCTCGCTTCTTTGCCAGCAGCTCCTGGATTTCCTGGCTGTTTTCGTCAAACCAGTCCTCGTTTTTCCTGGAGGAGAAGCCCAGTACCTCTTCAGTGGATTGCAGTCCTCCATCAGCCAGCTCCCCACCATGACTACCAGCCCCCCCACATCTCCATCGGGCACACAAAACTCAAAACGGTCAACCAGTTTACCTATCTCGGCTGCACCATTTCATCAGATGCAAGGATCGACAATGAGATAGACAACAGACTCGCCAAGGCAAATAGCGCCTTTGGAAGACTACACAAAAGAGTCTGGAAAAACAACCAACTGAAAAACCTCACAAAGATAAGCGTATACAGAGCCGTTGTCATACCCACACTCCTGTTCGGCTCCGAATCATGGGTCCTCTACCGGCACCACCTACGGCTCCTAGAACGCTTCCACCAGCGTTGTCTCCGCTCCATCCTCAACATCCATTGGAGCGCTCACACCCCTAACGTCGAGGTACTCGAGATGGCAGAGGTCGACAGCATCGAGTCCACGCTGCTGAAGATCCAGCTGCGCTGGATGGGTCACGTCTCCAGAATGGAGGACCATCGCCTTCCCAAGATCGTATTATATGGCGAGCTCTCCACTGGCCACCGTGACAGAGGTGCACCAAAGAAAAGGTACAAGGACTGCCTAAAGAAATCTCTTGGTGCCTGCCACATTGACCACCGCCAGTGGGCTGATAACGCCTCAAACCGTGCATCTTGGCGCCTCACAGTTTGGCGGGCAGCAGCCTCCTTTGAAGAAGACCGCAGAGCCCACCTCACTGACAAAAGGCAAAGGAGGAAAAACCCAACACCCAACCCCAACCAACCAATTTTCCCTTGCAACCGCTGCAATCGTGTCTGCCTGTCCCGCATCGGACTGGCCAGCCACAAACGAGCCTGCAGCTGACGTGGACTTTTTACCCCCTCCATAAATCTTCGTCCGCGAAGTCAAGCCAAAGGGGGATATTTAGGTTGGCACAACATCTTGGGCTGAAGGGCCTGTGTAATTTTCTATTTCTATTGCTTTCTGAAGGCCTTTTTGAACTCTCTTTTGTTCACCCCAATATATTTTTCAAGCCTATGCCACTTTTCTCCCCAATTCTGAGAATGATAGATGTGCAATGATATAAACCATTTCTGCAAACCATTCGTTCTCCAATTTGCCTCTTTTAAACACATATTAAAATGAATTTCCTTGGCCATTGTCTTGGGTAAACTTATACCTCTCATTTTGTTCGTTTTAGATGGGTCACAGTGTTTGAGCTACCAAAAGAAAATAGACACACACACACCGAGAGCAGTTCAGATTATACAAATGTTTATTACAAATTCAAAAGCTGATTTCACACTACAATATGCAAACCCTTCCCAACTATACTTATCAACGCTTGGATAAGCGAAGCGAGGCAACGACTGCACACTTGTAGTAGGTTGTCGGGGTGCCGGTAGCAGCTTCTCCATCTCCCCCGACCGGGACGTTGGCTGGACTCTAGAAGTTCTTCTTCTTGCTGAGAGATGTTGCCACCTCTCGGAGAGTCTCAAACTTCAGCAGCGGGACCATGGCTTATATTACCCAAAAACTGCTTACCCAAGCACCTATTCCCAGCACAGCAAGAAAGATAAGCGAGCAAGCTAGCATCCTAGGCTTCTATCTGTGAGAGATGGGAAAATTGACCTAAAATTATGAACATGGAAGAAACTAAAGTTCATCAGTAAAATGGCTGAAACCAGTTCAAACAGGATAAGTTTGGGGCTTAGGATGCAGGAAAGCAGAGTCAGCACGATTAACATAAGAATCTTCTATCCTTTGTGACAAGACCATAGGACTAAGATAAGGAATGGTAAGGTACAATAGAATGTAGGAAGTTGAGGTAGTCTGGATCAGATAAGGGTCTCCTAGCCCTGGACAGAAGTACCAAGTCATACATTTCTAATTAGCTAACCATACACAGATTTATACATATGAAATTAGCCAACCCTAGATAGAATGAGTCAACTCTGCATATCAAGAGACTGTAGCCCAGAGAATCAGGAAGGTGTGAATAAGGACAATGACATGATGGGGCACCCACAGGATACCCCCTGGTCCTCCAAGTGTCCTGAAACTGCACGTAGGCAGGAAGGATTACCTATGCCAAACCCATCCAGGGGGCAGAAGAATGTAAGGGGGAGGGCATTCTGATACTGAAATTGACTGTATAAAAGTTGGGTGAGCCCCAGTATGTGTGTGTATTCCCAGGGTAAGGGGAAGCACCCAACTTTGCATTGTTGTAGTAATAAATGTTCTTTGTTCTCAATTTTTGTCTCGAGCAATTTCTTTAAAGGTACTTTAATTCCTAACATATCGAATAACATAATTTTCAGCTTATCACTTTGAATACAATAGTTTATTTTGCATCAAGGCTAGGCCTCAAACAGTCTGTGACCAAAACAAGCAGGAAGATTAAACATTCTTGGTAAACAGATGTCCTTTCATCAGATAACTGCATCTCTGGCCCCTCGATGGAATTTAGCTTATGTCTGCTGATTCTAAAAACAAGCAGGTTCTCAGCCTTGCAGAAGCAAAGGCTGCAAAAGGAAAAAAACACGGTTAGAATCTTCCATTACATTCCACCCCTTGGTCACAGTCTGTCAGACACGAGACTTGACAAGCAAAAGAGTACAAAAAGAGCGTAAAAGAGAAATCACAAAATAATCACAAAAACAAGCAATAATGTGAGCAACCACCGGAGAATAGTGTGGCCCAACCCTCCAAATGTACCAGCTAACCATGAAAAAGGATTCCAACCAAGGCTCAAACTATCCTTGTTGGCCACAATACCCAGACACTGGAGCTCACAAACAGATTTTGAATCATGCTGAACAATAACATATTTATATAAGCTGCACTTGAGGCAGGTGACCAAGGACTTCCTTGATGTAATGCATCGGACCTTGTCTCCCATAGGCAATTCCCTCGGAATGTCCTCGTTATTACAAATCCAATTGTTGGCACCAAAGCAGCTGTTAAGCCAGATCACCAGGAGCGTAAGACGGAGGACCTGGAACAAAGAAGCCTGACACATGTCACCCACGATACCGTAAGCGTTCAGTGTTTAAACAGACTAAATCATCCTGTCCCTCAATAGCTACCCACCGAGTGTTACCCTGGGCAGGTGTCACTATTTCCCCTTTTAAAGGAGGGCCACTACCTGATGGTGCCACCCATACCTTTTGTCCGACGTTCTCTAGTTCGGGAGTGGGGGGCAATGATTGTTTTTCCTCTGGAATAGGCTGTAATTCAGAAGCGTGAAGATGTCCGTGGAAAGGTGTACCTCCTTTTAAAGGGCAATGATTCAAATTGTCGACTGCCTGCTGCAGCACATGGCACCACCCCTTCAGGGTCCCCAGTGGTGTTAAACGAATTTGTTCCTTCAGTAAGTCGTTCATTCATTCAACTAACCCAGCAGCCTGCGGGTAATAAGGAATATGGTGAACCCATAAGATACCGTTGTCATTTGCCCAATCACAGATTGCCTTCCCGGAGAAGTGTGAGCCATTATCAGACTGAATCTCCTCTGGAACATCATAACGAAAAATTAAATGATTTAGTCCTTGGATAGTGCTAGCTTGGTCAGCCATCTTGGTGGGAAAAGCAAAAACCAGGCCCGAAAAGGTGTCAACCATTACTAGGACGTAACGTTTACCCATACAGTCTGGCATGGGGCCTATGTAATCAATTTGCCAACCGCAGCTGAGCGAGCACCCGTTTATTTTGGCCATGCAGACCAGGAGGAATGGTACGGGACTTCACAAGCTGACATTCTGGGCTTGTAAGCACGACCGTGCGGACATCATCCTGATGGGCGGGTAAAGCATGTGTACAGGCCCACATAGCTGATCTCTTCTCCCCCAAATGGCCACTCTGTTCATGTGCCCATCGAGCCAGGGGGATGTTATCGGCGCGGCTGATAGAGGCAAGCTGATCTGCTACTGCATTATGTTGTGCTATGTTAGTCGCCACATTGGTATGAGCATCAACATGATAAACGGTTATCTCACGGTGGTGGGAAGCATCCCACAACAGCTGCCACAACTGTTTGCCCCATACTGGGCGGTCATGTATCAGCCAGTCGTTCTTTTGCCAATCAGGCATCCATACCACAAGTCCATTAGCCACAGCCCAGGAATCAGTAAACAGGCAAAGAGAGTGATCATGGGGATCTAATGGTAAAGTGACTGCCTTCAACTCAGCATACTGACTGGAGCCACCATCCCCCTCCTCCGATAAGTGAGTTCCTGACTTGGGATGATAAGCCACTGCCTTCCACTTTTGCTTTCCTTGCACCCTCCGGCTGCTACCATCAATAAACCAGGCATCCTCTTGTTCTGCTGGAGTGAGCAAATCATATGGTTTACCCCACTGAACTGGTGAAGGGGGTAAAGGAGGGAGCAAGGTGGGTTCAACGTCCTCATGACGAGACGGAAGATCAGCCACCTGTTCGTGTATGCGGCCCACCCCTTCAGGCCCTCTGGTTGCACGACTCTGAATATACCACTTCCATTTCACAATAGAAGACTGCTAAGCCCGCCCGATCCTTAGATTAGCGTCATTAGCCAGGACCCAATTCATTATTGGAAGGGCAGGTCGCAATTGAACATCTGCATCACCTGTTATTCTTTCAGTCTCCAGCAGGGCCCAGTAACAAGCTAGTAACTGTTGTTCAAAAGCAGAATAACGAGTGGCAGCCTCAGGCATGGTACGTGACCAGAATCCCAGCGGGACTCGGCGGCCCTCTTGTTTCTGCCAGAGGCTCCAGCAGGCCACATCATCAGTAATGGAGACCTGTAGTTCGTAGGGGTATCTGGGATGCGGGGAGCAATGGGCAAGGCCTGAAGAATAGCCTGCTTGGCGGACTGGAACGCCCTTTCCTGATCATCACCCCATACAAAGTCTGTTTTCTTTCGGGTAATCTTATACAGAGGACGTAAAAGCAATGGCAAGTCTGGAATATGGTGTCGCCAATATCCCAATAACCCCAGGAAACGCTGGGTCTCTTTTTTGTTAGTAGGAGTGGCCAAGTCTGCGATTTTATTGCGAACTTTATCGGGAACCACCTGTTCTCTAGCGTGCCACTGAATTCCAAGGAAAATAACTGTCTGGGATGGGCCCTGTACCTTGGCGGGGTTAATGGACACCCTCTTTGCATCAGGGTATCTTGGACACTCTCCAAACCTTCCTATACCATCTCTTCTGTGGCCCCTTGGATCATCACATCATCAATATAATGGTGAATTGAGAGGGAAGGCGATACTGGCACCGTCTCCAGATCACGGGCAATTAGGCTGTGGCAAGTAGTGGGAGAGTGTACATAACCCTGAGGGAGGTGGGTGAAGGTATACTGACGCCCCTTCCAGGTAAAGGCAAACTGATCCTGTGAGTCCGCAGCTATAAGAATACTGAAGAAGGCATTAGCAAGATCTATGAGAACATTCCATGTTCCTGAGTTCCCAGTAGCAATGTTTTCAGTAAGGGAAACAATGTCCGGAACTGCTGAAGCAAGTGGTGGGGCATGTTTGTTCAAAAAGCGATAATCAACTGTCATTCTCCAGGAGCCGTCCACTTCTGGACCGGCCAAACAGGGCTATTAAAGGGCGACATTGCGGGCCTCACTACCCCTTCTTCTTGCAAAGCATCGATGGTGGCACTAATCTCTCTTGCCCTCCAGGGAGGCGATATTGTGGAATGCACACTGGTTTCATGGGGGGTGGCACCATCACAGGATCCCACTTAGCCTGACCCACTACTAGTCTTTTAGTAATAGTCCGAATTCCAAATGCAAATCCCCCTTGGCTAGTATTAAGTGCCGTACTGGCCAACATATTAATACCCAGGATACACTCGTCAGTGGCAGCCACCAGGGCATGTAACCAGACAGGGGAAGGGCTATCACCCACCATGGCATGGACTTTTATTTCCTTCGCCAGGGTGACCGCTCCTCCCAACCCCTTTATTTGAAATGTTGGTCCAGTCCAGAGGTCGGGGTTACCCGGAATCACCGAGTGCTCCGCACCAGTATCGACCAAGGCCAATTATTGGCCGTCATTACCCCCACCCCAATGGATTGTTAACGGTATGTAGGGCCATGGGTCCCCGTGTATCCGCCGTATCTCAATGGAGTAGACACGGGAACCCTGCCCACACCTTCATGCTTTAGTAGGGTTCGGGGGCTTCCAGGCCCACATGCCACTATTATCCTTAAGAGCCTTGTTAACCATTTGTTTTACCTCATCATGAGTAACTGGAGCAAGAGAAGCTGGCTCAATAGGAGCAGCAGTGGGAGCAGAGGGCACAGCTGGGCCAGGAGGACTCAGCAGCTGGGAATGATGTTCCCCTGCCTTCCTCTTATAAAGGGCATAAAGGACCGCAGTAGGTTTCTCATCAATATCACTTTTAGGTCCGCCTAACTTTAACAAGGTTAGAAAAAGGTCCTTTCTTGTCGGTCCGTTATTACCAGCAGCCCCTCTCTTTTCATCCTGCTTGTCTGATTTAACCTGGGTTGTATGTGAGTGGATTTTACTTCCCAACTCTAATTCTCGAAGCCCAGATAAGGCGTGCACCGCCTCAGACACAGGGTGCCCAATTAGCGGACTAGTTACAGACAGAACCAGTCCCCGTACAGTGGGTTGGGCAGAATGAACCAATCTGGTATGCATTCCGGCCGTGAATATCGCTTCATCAGGGCAGCCCCCATGTACCCACAGCCTCAAACACCCTGCATACAAGGCAGAGGCCAGGGCCTGTTGACGAATTACTGCTATACCCTCCTCTGGGGTTCTCCAATTGTTCTGCAAATGTAAATCCCAATCTACGGGTGATGGGTATACTCGTAGCAGGGCATCCCCTAGAGTAGTAAGTAAGTAATCCATCTCTCTCCCTCTACCCCGCAGCTCAGCAGTGACCCTGATATCAGTAGACAATGTTCCTAATCCCAACAATTCCTCAGGGGTTAAAAATATATTACCCCCTCCTTGTTCCCAAACACGCAGGAGCCAGGCTGCCAGAGTTTCTCCTGCCTTTTGCCTAAATCGATCTCCAATAACAGCCAGTTCTTTTACAGAGAAGTCACGGATCATTGACTGATCTTGACCCCTGCCCCCACTTTGGCCCACAGGGTCCTTTGCCCAGTGGACGGGACGAGGCCTAGGCCTTCCCGTAGAGGGGGTGGGCCATTGAGCATAAGCAGGGGTTTGAGTATTTTCCCTGGGTCCATGTGTGAGACCGAGGTATATATCCCTTCAATCTCTACCCTTACATCATCACCCCTTCCGTCTGTTTGGGAAGTCTGCTGCCTTCTGGGGTGGGTGTGAACAGCGGGTGGAGAGGGTAGTATGTTAGGCACATGCTGAGGAGTATCTGCATTATTACCATTGTCATTTCAGATATTCCCACCCCAATCATCAATTACATCAGGATCATCACCATTCCTTATCATGGCATGAATACGATATGAATCGGGTTCTACTCTATGCCTTTCCTTATCTGCACAGAGCTGCTGCCGGAGTTTAATATTACAGCAGATTGTTTGGACATGCTTATCTCCCATTCTTTGGCTCTGTCCTGACAGGTGCGAACAATCTCGCTCATCGTGGAACAGCATTGTCGCATGGCTTCTAGCTCTTCCTCTAATTGCTTTCTCTTGCACTGAGATTCTACTTCTCTTTGAACTGATTCTGCTTCACGCTGAATGGAGTGGCGTAAGGCTGTGGCCAGCAGCCAAAAACCATCCGTCAGCGTCCCCTTTTTATCAGGAAATTTACTTTCTTGAAGGAGAGTGGCAACTGATTAGGAAAAATAGTTTTTCCCAGAGAGTAGTGAATGTTTGGAATTCTCTAACCAGGAAAGTGGTTGAGGCTGCCTCATTAAACATATTTAAAATTCGGTTAGATAAATTTTTAAATGATAGAAGAATTAGGGGATATGGGGAGAAGGCAGGTAGGTGGAGTTAGGTCATAAATTAGATCAGCCATGATCGTATTGAATGGCGGAGCAGGCTCGATGGGCCATTTTTGGCCTACTCCTGTTCATACTTCCTATGTTCCTAACTTGCTCTCCCAGAGGTGCACTTGATGGGTCTAACTTCTCATCCCAACTAATGGGTGGTCCCAACAAAGACAGGGTATTGGCCAACATGCCAAACCCATCGTCTTTGGAAGTCCATCCCGGAATCAAGAACTGCTCAGGGCTCACCTCTTTCTTTCGGCGAAACATCTTAAGATGTTTCGCTGCGCCAATTGATCAATTCCTGCCTTTTCAAGTGTAATTTATTCTTGACCTAATCTTCCCTGACCTCTCATGACTGCATGGGATACATCCTGAGAGACCTTGTGGACATTAAGCTTACTGAAATATTAATACCTCTTCCTTTTAATGAGAACACATTTTAGTTTTGGTAACCCCTCGCTGAATCTCTAGCAACAATGTCCTTCTCTTAGTGAAGGGATCTCTCACCCACATTCTCTTGCTCTGTTTGAGCCTGATGGATACTCTTTCTGCCTAAATTAGCTTCATATACTTAAAGTGCTTTGGAATTTACCTTAATTGTGTCTGCCAATAATATTTCATGCCATCTCTTTATCCTCCTAATTTCTTTTTCGTACCCTCCTATATTTTCTATGTTGCTACAAAATACAAACTACTGGAGAAACTCATGGTCCTGACTCGTCTGTTCTGGATACGTTTTTGTTTTTCACTCCCTTTTTCTTCAAGGTTCCCTCCTGTGTGAGTACCTACCCTGCCCTAATGTGTTCCACCTGTGTCTGATTACCCCCCTGTATCTTGGACACAGTCTCCCCTCCCCTTGTGAACGTAAGCTGTGTCTTAGCCCTTCGTTGTAAGTGGTCCAGCATTCTTTCCTCGTGTTACCCGACTTGTGAGTATTTTTTGATCTTTGGACTTTTTTTTACCTTGTCTTTGCTGATTAACCACCTGTGATTCCTTGTAAAGATTCTGATAAATTGCCTAACTGAAGTGTCTGAGTTGTATGTTTGGGTCTATTCTCTGTGAGCCTAATTCCATGTTACTTATGAGTCAAGTAGCATCCATGGAGGGAAAGA
Source organism: Narcine bancroftii (assembly GCF_036971445.1). Lineage (NCBI taxonomy): Eukaryota > Metazoa > Chordata > Chondrichthyes > Torpediniformes > Narcinidae > Narcine > Narcine bancroftii. Next base: position 177,381,789 of record NC_091476.1, read on the forward strand.
AATAGTTGATGTTTCAAGCCAAGACCCTGCATGATGGCACAGCATGAATGTTGTCCACTCGCTGAGTTCATTAAAAAAATGTTTTTTACTCCTGATTCCACATCTGCAGTTTCTGCAGCTCCATGTTCAACATTACAATTGAACCTCCTCCATTCTCAGTTCTCCATATCTGCTCTATGCTTTCAACTTTTCCCCATCCAAATCCTTTAAAGAATTAAATAAATGCAACATTTTGCCTTTATCATATTATGTCAAATGTAAGTTATTGTCTGTTATATTTAATTTGCTTATCTTTTATGGTTTTACTGAGACCTTTCGTTCTCTGGCTGAGCAAACAGCCCACCCACAAGGACTTTTGAGTTGAGGATTTGATCTCCTCCAGTGTAATGGGAAATATTCCCATCAATCTGTTCTGTAAAGCACTGCTTCAATGTGCTGAAAGATGACACTCCATTCTGCTGTTCCCAATTGCACTACATCGTGGTGAGAACACAGTTAAGAGACTAATTAGCAAGGCAGTGAAAGTGAAGGGCTAGATATCCAAGCCTGTCTATTTCATTAACTGGGGACTACCTTGTAGATAAAGAGATGGGTGGGGAATCTATAATTTGAATAGAGAAGTGTCTCTTGGGCTGGTGGCATTTCAGTCCCTTTCTGATCTTTAACTTCCAGACAGCTGAAAGCAAGATAGCATTTCACAGGCAGGAAAAGCTTTGCTGCAACCTGTTAAATTGTGCTTATGGAATCTTGATTGTTATAAAAGGGAAATTTTAAACTCTAATCTCAGATAAACATTCTCTGTGATAGTTAAGTATATGGATCATCAAATCAGAGTCTCAAACGAAGCATACTACCTAACAAAACAGAATATATGATTCCATCGTTCTTGCCTGATTCTTGGGCTATGTTCCTTTTGGAGTGAAGGGAAGCTTAGGTGATGAGGGAAATTCAGGCTCTGGTCAACAGCAAGAAGGAAGCATGGGGTGGGTACAAGTGGCTGGGATCAAGTGTTTGCCTGGAGGAATTTCAGAAACTGAACAGCAAGCAAGAATCAGAAATCAGATGGCTAAAAAAGGGTGAAGAGGACTCTGGCAGAATTCATAATTCTAAGAGAAAAAAGGGGAAAAAAAATAAGACCTCTCAGTAATCAATGTGGTTAAGTCTGAGGCCACTGGAGATGGGCAAGGTCCCCAATGAGCACTTTTATTTTTACTGTGGAGAAATTCATGAGGACCAGGAAATTTGGGGCAGTCGATGGCAGTGTCTTGAGAATGTTTAATAAACATTTGGATGATGTATGGATAAGATGTGTTGAGAGGGATGTAGGCAGGGACATTTTGGTCAATCAGGGCCTGATTTCCATCTGTACGACAATGACTCTATGAGTGGAAATTCAGACACTTGGGGAATCATGTGTGTCTGTAATGCCGCTGGCTGTTTGAGCTTCTCCAGTGTATCCAAACTTGAAAGACAGTAGAAAATGATGTGAAACATAAAGAATGTTGAATATTTCTAAGATTGAATGTTCCAGGTCACAGACCTGTTTCAACCAGAGGATACAGAAAATTGTAAATGGGAACTTTGGCAAAGAGGCCAAGAATGCAGTTGTCTTCAGAATGTGTACCATTCTGAAACTAGTGATAAAGCATTGGAGACTGGGAGGGTTGAAGACACCTTGAAAAGTTGTAATTCCAAAAATGGGATCAAGAAACAGGATTGGGATTGAGGGGTAGGTTGATTAACAGTGCAAGTTTTAAGGTGGTGTATTTATCACAAAATACTTTGTACAATGAGAAGGGTTATTCTACAAGGGCAGTATGAGAGCATTGTTGTGGAGTTCATTAAGGAGCCTGAGGGCTGTGGGAAGAATGTGTCTTTAAGTCTCTTTCACACTCTTAAACCTTCTCTCAATGGGAGGAGGAAAGAAAGAATATGCCCAGGTGTGTGATAGGTTTTTTGGTAAGTTGGCTGCTTTTCCTTGGCATCTGGAGATGGAAACAGTAAAGTTTTTATTTTCTGAAATGTACTTTCTATCTTCTGTAGCTTCATCCCACCTTGAGCAGAGCAGCTTCCGCACCAGACTTTGCTGCATCCAGTAAATATACTTTCAATAGTGTACCTGCAGAGGTGGTGACACACAGGGTGACATAGCAAACTTTCTCTGCTTTCCAAGGAAATCGAGGATTTGGGACACTTTCTTGATCATCGTGCTTGTCTCAGGTCAGCTCACTGGAGATGATTATCTGAAGAACTTGAACCTATCGATTCTTTCCAATTAAGCACCATTCTTTGGCTTGGCTTCGCGGACAAAGATTTATGGAGGGGTAAATGACCACGTCAGCTGCAGACTCGTTTGTGGCTGACAAGTGTGATGTGGGACAGGCAGACACGGTTGCAGCGGTTGCAGGGGAAAATTGGTTGGTTGGGGTTGGGTGTTGGGTTTTTCCTCCTTTGTCTTTTGTCAGTGAGGTGGGCTCTGCAGTCTTCTTCAAAGGAGGTTGCTGCCCGTCGAACTGTGAGGCGCCAAGATGCACGGTTTGAGGCGATATCAGCCCACTGGCGGTGGTCAATGTGGCAGGCACCAAGAAATTTCTTTAGGCAGTCCTTGTACCTCTTCTTTGGTGCACCTCTGTCACGGTGGCCAGTGGAGAGCTCGCCATATAACACGATCTTGGGAAGGCGATGGTCCTCCATTCTGGAGACGTGACCTACCCAGCGCAGTTGGATCTTCAGCAGCGTGGATTTGATGCTATCGGCCTCTGCCATCTCGAGTACTTCGATGTTAGGGATGAAGTCACTCCAATGAATGTTGAGGATGGAGCGGAGACAACGCTGGTGGAAGCGTTCTAGGAGCCGTAGGTGATGCCGGTAGAGGACCCATGATTCGGTGCCGAACAGGAGTGTGGGTATGACAACGGCTCTGTATATGCTAATCTTTGTGAGGTTTTTCAGTAGGTTGTTTTTCCAGACTCTTTTGTGTAGTCTTCCAAAGGCGCTATTTGCCTTGGCGAGTCTGTTGTCTATCTCGTTGTCGATCCTTGCATCCGATGAAATGGTGCAGCCGAGATAGGTAAACTGGTTGACCGTTTTGAGTTTTGTGTGCCTGATGGAGATGTGGGGGGGCTGGTAGTCATGGTGGGGAGCTGGCTGATGGAGGACCTCAGTTTTCTTCAGGCTGACTTCCAGGCCAAACATTTTGGCAGTTTCCGCAAAACAGGATGTCAAGCGCTGAAGAGCTGGCTCTGAATGGGCAACTAAAGCGGCATCGTCTGCAAAGAGTAGTTCACGGACAAGTTGCTCTTGTGGCTTGGTGTGAGCTTGCAGGCGCCTCAGATTGAAGTGACTGCCATCCGTGCGGTACCAGATGTAAACACCATCTTCATTGTTGAGGTCTTTATTGGCTTGGTTCAGCATCATGCTGAAGAAGATTGAAAAGAGGGTGCGAGAACACAGCCTTGTTTCACGCCATTGTTAATGGAGAAGTGTTCAGAGATCTCATTGCTGTATCTGACCCGACCTTGTTGGTTTTCGTGCAGTTGGATAACCATGTTGAGGAACTTTGGGGGACATCCGAGGTGCTCTCGTATTTGCCAAAGCCCTTTCCTGCTCACGGTGTCGAAGGCTTTGGTGAGGTCAACAAAGGTGATGTAGAGTCCTTTGTTTTGTTCTCTACACTTGGAGCTGTCTGAGGGCAAAGACTATGTCAGTAGTTCCTCTGTTTGCGCGAAAGCCGCACTGTGATTCTGGGAGAACATTCTTGGCGACACTAGGTATTATTCTATTTAGGAGAATCCTAGCCAAGATTTTGCCTGCAATGGAGAGCAGCGTGATTCCCCTGTAGTTTGAGCAGTCTGATTTCTCGCCTTCGTTTTTGTACAGGGTGATGATGATGGCATCACGAAGGTCCTGAGGCAGCTTTCCTTGGTCCCAGCAGAGCTTGAAAAACTCATGCAGTTTGGCATGCAGAGTTTTGCCGCCAGCCTTCCAGACCTCTGGGGGGATTCCATCCATACCTGCTGCTTTGCCACTTTTCAGTTGTTCAGTTGCCTTATATGTCTCTTCCCGGGTGAGGACCTCATCCAGCTCTAGCCTTAGGGGCTGTTGAGGGAGCTGGAGCAGGGTGGATTCTTGGACTGAGCAGTTGGCACTGAAAAGAGATTGGAAGTGTTCTGACCATCGGTTGAGGATGGAGATCTTGTTGCTGAGGTAGACTTTGCCGTCTGAGCTGCGCAGCGGGCTTTGGACTTGGGGTGAGGGGCCGTACACAGCCTTTAAAGCCTCGTAATAACCCCTGAAGTCGCCAATGTCCGCGCTGAGCTGGGTTCGTTTGGCGAGGCTAGTCCACCACTCATTTTGGATCTCCCGGAGTTTGCGCTGAAGATGGCTGCATGCGCGACGGAAGGCTTGTTTCTTCTCTGGCCAGGACGGCTTTGTAAAGTGAGCCTGGTGGGCAGCTCGCTTCTTTGCCAGCAGCTCCTGGATTTCCTGGTTGTTTTCGTCGAACCAGTCCTTGTTTTTCCTGGAGGAGAAGCGCAGTACCTCTTCAGTGGATTGCAGTATGGTAGTCTTCAGCTGATCCCAGAGGGTTTCAGGGGACGAGTCCGTGAGGCAGATTGCATCCTTGAGCTTTGCTTTGAGGTTTGCCTGGAAGTTTCCTCTCGCTTCGTCTGACTGCAGGTTTCCAACATTGAACCTCTTTCTGGGGGCTTTACTGTTCCTGGACTTTGGCTTGAAGTGAAGGTTGAGCTTGCAGCGAACCAACCGGTGGTCAGTGTGGCATTCCGCGCTGGGCATGACCCTGGTGTGGAGCACATCTCGTTTGTCTCTTTCTCGCACCAGGACGTAGTCCAGGAGGTGCCAGTGTTTGGATCGGGGATGCATCCAGGTAGTCTTCAGGCTGTCCCTCTGCTAAAAAAGGGTGTTTGTAATGACAAGCCGCTGTTCTGCGCAGAGCTCCAACAGGAGGTGCCCGTTGTCATTGCATTTGCCGACACCATGCTTGCCCAGGATTCCTGGCCAGGTTTCTGAGTCTTTGCCAACGCGAGCGTTGAAGTCGCCAAGGATGACAACCTTGTCGGCTGTAGGGGTGCGTTGAATGAGGTTGCGCAGATCAGTGTGGAACTTGTCCTTTTCTGCTTGTTCTGCCTGGAGGGTTGGAGCATAGACACTGATGAGGGTGATGCGACACTTGTTTTGAAGGGGGAGTCGCATGGACATGATCCGGTCCGAGTGGCCTGTTGGGAGGTTTTCGAATTTGGAGGCAATGGAGTTCTTGACCATGAAGCCTACACCAGATAGGCGTCGTTCATCCATAGGCTTGCCAGACCAGTAGAGTGTGTAGCCCGCGCCGCGTTCTTGGAGGCTGCCTACATCTGCAAGGTGGACTTCACTGAGAGCGGCTATGTTGATGTCAAGTCTGAGGAGTTCATGTGCGATGAGGGCAGACCGACGTTCAGGTCGGTGGCTGTCAGCTTTGTCTAGCATGGTTCTGATGTTCCAGCATGCTAGCTTGAGTTTCTAAACATCTTTTGAGGGGGAGGACGTGGAGGGGGAGGACGTGGACATGTCCTCAGGCCTGCACAAAGGAGCTTTTAGGTGGAGTGCAGTGTGCGCAGTACTGGCCCCACCCTTTACACCCATGGTTCGTGTGCCGTGGCCAAGCAAGCTGGGATGTGGCAGCGAGGTCCTTGGGTCGTAGGTTTTATATCGGAGTGGCCTTCTCCTATGCAGGTTTCTTACCCGGGCTGGAGGGGCTGCCTCCCCTCCTAGGTCGGACCATACTGCCCGGACCGGGGCCGGGGCCGCCGCTGCTTTTCCCTGTGCCCGGACTGGGGCCACCGCCTCCTTCTTTCTGCCCGGACCGGGGCCTCCGCCTGCTTCTCTCTGCCGATGCCGGGGCCACCGCCTCCCCCTCGTTTCTGCCCGGACCGGGGCCTCCGCCTGCCTCACTCGACTGAGGCCGGGACCACCGCCTCCCCCTCACTTCTGCCCGGACCGGGGCCTCCGCCTGCTTCGCTCTGTCGAGGCCGGGGCCACCGCCTCCCCCTCACTTCCATTATGTAGCCCCTAAAAGAGACTCCTTAGTCTGAGGTAGATATTTCCGCAACAGTCAATGTATGTCACATATAAGGTGTTGTTTCACCTGTTCTAAGGTAAAAGATAACATTGAGATGAAGTAGATAATTTTACCAGGCTGTTGTCTGAATTGGAGGACAAGTCTTAGAGCAAGATTGACAGAACAAGAGCTTTCTCTATGGCATGAAGGACAAGATCTACCATCAGGGACCTTGTAAAATGTGTCACTAAAGTTCATGTAAGCAATACCTACCTTACCCTCCTCAACCAGCTTTGTTACCTCTTCAAAAAACATTCAAATTGGTAGGACATGGCCTGTCCCTCAAAGTCAATTTGACTATCCTAATCTGACCATGGTTTTCTAAATATGCTTAAATCCTATCTCTAAGTATCCTCTCCAATAGTTTCCCTACCACTGATGTGAGGCTTATTGACCTGTAATTTCTTGGGTTATCCCTATTTCCCTTCCTGAACAAAGGTACTACAATAGCTACTCTCCAGCCCTCTTGAACCATACCTGTGCTCATGAAGATACAAAGATCTTGGTCAAGGCCCAGGAATCTCTTCCCTTGCCTATTTCAGTATCTGGCAGTGAAAGAGTATGAGCAGCCCTCAGAGGCACTACCGTAATGAGTAGGAGGGCCACTGCAATGAACACGGAAACCTTGGGCATGTGCCCAGTTGGAGCAGCGGCGGGTTCCGATTTGATGGCAACAAATATTCAAAAGAGAACTTTCAAGACCAAATGGACACATTTATACTGGGTAAAGCGAATGACTAGAGGCCTTAGGGTAAAAGAAAAATCCATTTGAAAACCAACATCAATAGTTTCATATTATTTTCAAAATGTTCTCTTTTCAATTCTTTGGACAAAGTACATTGGTTCACATCTCTCTGCATTATCCTCAATCTGCTAACCTTCTTGACGACCCGCTTACTTATTTATATGCTTATGCAGACTCTTTGCATTCTCGTCACAGCCTTCTATATCAGCAAATGTTTTGATAAATTACACTTAATTTTTCATCCAAGTCAGTTCTGACAAGTCTGTAGAAGAAATCGTTTGGGAGACTGCAGGCACTAGAATTTGAAGCCTAACACAATCTGCTGGAGAAACTCAACAGGTCAAGCAGCAACTGTGGAAGAAAAAGAACATTGATGTTTCAGGCCAAAATGTTTCATCAGTGGTAGGGATGTACAGAAGAGAAGATAACTTTAAAAGAAGTCTGCTGTTAGAGCATCTGCTCCAGCATTGCCCGGAATGTTGTCCTTCCAGATATCTTTTGAAATCCATATGGCCAGATCATCCCAACTTTCCTGACAGTTCAAATTGAAACATTTAGCCATTGAGATTGAATTTATAGATTTCCAAAGATAAGTGATAAACTGTGAAATATCGGGCTATGAAATCTAGTGACAGTGCTCTTATCTTACTGAGATTGCACCACCATTCCAACCATCCCACTGAGATCTGGGCTATTCAGGCCAGCTGAGGGCCCAGGATAAGCATGCATACGGATTACCTGTCCGTTGGGATTGCAAGCAAGGGTCCAGAAGATCAGTAGTGTTCTCCAAAATTGCTTCAACCACTCTTTTAGAAAATGTATTTCAGATTTAAACAACCCATAGCTTAAAAATATCTTCCTTCTATCACCTTTGATTTTTTTGCGAGCTAATTTAAAATTGATTCCTCTGGTTACTGATCTATCTGTCACTGGAATCTGCTTCAGATAATTTCATGTCAAAGTTTCTAGATTTTGAACACCTGCTTCAAGTCTTCCCTTCACTTATTCTGCTCCAAGGAGAGCATATCAATTTTATTCTAATCTATCTATTACCAAAGTCCTTCATTCTCAGTGCTACCAGACTACAAAACCTCAGCAGCTTTGAAGGTCTTTATTATTCTTAATTTGGCTGCCTTGAATTTGCTATAATGTTGCTATTGTAATAAAGTTTCAGTAGAGTGTTCTTGCTTTTGAATTAAGGTAAAATAATGGAGCCACACCTTACAGCTTTCAAAAATATGCCTAACGATTATAGATCTCTCTATTTATGCTTCTACTTTGCTTGGAATCTTTTTCATGGTTCTACAGCACATCACTGCTGGAGGGATGCAGTAGCAATAGAGGGAATGCAGAAGAGATTTACCAGAATCAGATCGCCTCAATTTATTCTTACTGGAACATAGGACGGTGTAGGATGTCCTAATAGAGGAATAGAATGGACAGAGATTTATTTTCACACCATGGCAGAGTCTAAATTGAGATGGCTTTAATTGAAGGTGAGCGGGAAAAGAGCAAGGAGATCCAAGGGGCAGATTTTTCACACATTTGGAGCGAGCTGCTAGAGGAGGTATCATGAAGCATGGAAGTACGTTTCAGCTCACCATGGCCAACTGACCAGTGAGTGTCCATCCATGTTAATTCCATCTTCCATCATTGACCCATAGCTTCTCTGCATTGGGCCTTTGTTCTCTTTGCCCAAAATCTATCTCCCCCAGCTTTATTCTACTCATATGGGGAAAATTTTACTTGCAATCTTCCCCATCATACCCCTCTTAATTTATAACCATGTCCCTTCTTCACCACCTCTGCTTTTGAGAAAAGAGATCCAGCCTCTGCAGTCTCTCCTCATCTCAGAAGTGCCATTGCAGGCCACCATCCTGGAAATTGTCCTCTGTGTCTTCTCCACCACTCACAGTCAGTGTAGCCTATTATAGCACCAGCACCCTGGTTTAAATCTGCTGCTGTCTGTAAGGAGTTTGTTCGCTCACCCCGTGACTGTATGGGTTTCCTCCAGGTGTTCCAGTTTCCTTCCATATTCCAAAGATGTCCAGGACTTGTAGGCTAATTAGTCACATGGGTGTATTTGTGTGGTAGAGGTTTATAGGCCAGGAGGGCTTGCTACTGTGGTGTATCTATAAATTAAATCACATCTTTTCTGCAGAGTGAGACCTGAACTGCACACAGTACTCCAGCTGAGGTCTGACGCATATTTTATAAATCTGGAGCTTAACCTCCTTGCTCTTTCATTCAGTTCCTCAATTTTTAATGAGAACCAGTATCATTTCTGCCTTCTTAAACTCATTATCTACCTTTCAGTACCTTGAGGAAGGGCTCAGGCCTGAGACTGTGGTTATAAATCTTTACCTCCTATGGACACGGAGACCTGCTGGGATCCTCCAGCATATACATGTTTTTAATACAATCACAACATCTGCAGACTTTCTGGCAATGCTGCTTTCAAGGATCTTTTGACCTGTACACCACTGTTCTTCAACAGTTCCTGAGACCTTACTGTTCAAAGTGAGCTGGCTTAGTAGGCAGGACAGGCAGGGGCATATCAAACATTGTGGTAAGTCTGACAGACTTAACTGCATTTATTTCAATATAAGAAGTATGACAGGCCAGGAGGAGGAACTTGGGGCACAAATAGATACATTGAACGGGATATTACAGCTATAATAGAAACATGGCTGAGAGGGATAGTTTCCAGGTACAGATGCAATAGATCTGATAGAAGTGGAGGTAAGAGACGAAGGAATATTGTGATCTAATTAGGAAGAATTAGAGTATATTCTTTTTTTAAATTTTTAAAAATTTTTCACACTATGAACCATATTAACCAAAGTACACACAAACATTTCCCTCTTGAATATAGTGTCATTTTTTTCCATTTTTCCCCCTCCCTTCCCTCCCTCCTTCCCACCCCACCCATTAAACATTCAAAATATACAATACAATAAACCCATTAAACAATGTAATCACACAATGAAAATAAACAAGAAAATTGTGTCATCTACTTTTATACACTGGGTCAGTTCATTTTGTCTTCTTCTCATTCTGTCATTTTAGGTGGTGGAGGTCTGTGGTAGGCCCTCTCTGTTATGTACGGTTCCCAAATTTGTTCGAATACTGTGACGTTATTTCTTAAATTATATGTTATTTTTTCCAATGGAATACATTTATTAATTTCTATGTACCATTGCTGTACTCTCAGGCTCTCTTCTGATTTCCAGGTTGACATTATACATATTTTTGCTACAGCTAAGGCTATCATAATAAATCCTTTTTGTGCTTCATCCAAATCGAGGCCTAGTTCTTCTTGTATTACTTAGAAGAAAGATCTCTGGATTTTTTGGTATGTTGCTTTTTGTGATTTTATTTAATACCTGATTGAGATCTTCCCAAAACTTTTCCACTTTCTCACATGCCCAAATTGCATGTACTGTTGTTCCCGTTTCCTTCTTACAGCGAAAACATCTATCTGATAATGTTGGATCCCATTTATTTAACTTTTATGGCGTGATATATAACCTGTGTAACCAATTATACTGTATCATGCATAACCTCGTGTTTATTGTATTTCTCATAGTTCTGGAGCATAGCTTTTCCCAATTTTCATCTTTATGTTTAGATCTTGTTCCCACTTTTGTTTGGGTTTACAGCTTATTTCATCATTCTCTTTCTCTTTAGCTTAATGTACATGTTCATTATAAATGTTTTAATTATCATTGTGTCTGTAATCACATATTCAAAGCTGCTTCCTTCTGGTAACCTCAGCCTGCTTCCCAATTTGTCCTTCAAGTATATAAGGGACCATTGGCGAAGGTGACAGTAAATGGATATATATCGAACCAATTTAAATGAAGCAGATCAACTAGGCAGGGATGTCCACTATCTCCCTCACTGTTCGCGTTAGCTATAGAACCCTTGGTAGAACTGATAAGAACTGAAAATAAATGTCATAGTATACTTAACAGAACCAGAATTATCAATAAAAGAATTACATAAGAAATTGAAGGAATATGGAGAAGTATCGGGGTACAAGATCAACACAAATAAAAGTGAAGTGATGCCAATGAATAATGCGGATTTCACAAAGTTTAAGAAAGAATCACCATTTAAATGGCAAACACAAGCAATCCGATACCTAAGTATTAGACTAGATAATAATCTAGGCCATCTCTACAAATTAAATTATCAGCCATTAATGAAGAAATTACAAGATGACTTAGAACATTGGAAAGATTTACCACTAACACTGATAGGAAGAGTAAATTGCATTAAAATTAATATCTTCCCAAGGATACAATACCTATTTCAATCATTAACAATTCACCTAACAGAAAAATTTTTCAACGAGCTAAAGAAAATAATGAGGAAATTCTTATGGAAAGGGGGAAACTGAGGATAGCATTAGATAAATTAACAGAATGGTACAAACAAGGGGGCTTACGGCTACCAAACTTTAAGAATTATTATAGAGCAACACAATTAAGATATCTATCAGATTTTTATCAAACAAGGGAAAAACCAGATTGGACCAGATTAGAGCTAGATAAAATAGGGGAGAAGGTACCAGAACATATACTTTATAAGTGGGATGAAAAACTCGTGCAACATAGAAGTTCACCAGTACTGCACCATCTGCTCAATATTTGGAAGAAGATTCACGCAGAAAGGAATAAAACAAATTACCAATTACCAAAATTATTATTGACACAAAATCAACTAATCCCTTTCACAATAGATAACCTTTCCTTTAGAGAATGGGAGAGAAAAGGGATCAAAAGAATAGAAAATTGTTTTTTGGGAAATAATTTATTATATTTTGAACAAATGAAGTACAAATATGGTATAACTCACGATACAATGTTTGCTTACCACTAACTGAGAATTAGAGTATATTCTTCAACTATTGTTCTGTGAGGCAATGTGGTTGGAGCTAATAAGTAAGAAAGAGATTATTTTTTTGATAGTGTTGTACTGTAAATGCACAAGTCAGTGGGAATTAGAGGAGCAAAGATGGAGGGAGATAGCAGATAGTTGTTGAAATATCATAGTTGGCGATTTCAACTTCCCCTGTATTGACTGAGACGAACACTGTGCAAAGGGCTTAGAGAGGGTAGAATTTACATGTGTAGTATTGTGTGTAATCCTGGTCTCCCAGCTATAGAAAAAATACTATTCATCTGGAAAGGGTACCAAAATTATTTACAACATTATGGGGACTGGTAGAAAGTTTCCCCCTTGAGAGTCAGAGGCTGACGGGGCATCTTAAGAAAATAAAATCATGAAAGATGTAGCTAAAGTAAAGACTCATTGTATTTTTCTAAGAGTAGGGGTAAACAAGAAGGCCTTTAGATTTAAGGTGAGAGGGGAACAATTAAAATGGATTTGAGAGACAATCACACAAAGAATGAACTGCCAGAGGCAGTGCAGGTGAGTATCCAATTATGTTTAACAGGAATTTTGGACAAGGACCTGGTTGGGAAATTACTGAATGTATCTTAGCCTAATATAGGCAGATGGTATTAGCATCACAGTCGATGTGGTCAAGGCAGTTTGAAAGGGTCTGTTTCTGTACAATTCTGATTTAATAAAAGGAGCAATGTCCCAATATCAACCTCAAGAGGAAATCATTCTATAAAGGAACTATTCACCAAATTTATCAGATCTCTGTCAATCTCCTCCCCTTGCTGTCATTGTCCCTTTAATCAAGCAATACTTCACTTTTGTAAACTTGACTAATGCTAAAACTTCATAAATTCTGAATGTCATTCTCCAGAATATCAACATTTATCCAATATATTTATTTTTGTCTGCTTTATCTGGCATTAGAAGGTCTCAACCAAAAATCTCCAGACTCTTTTCATTCAGTACATCAACATTTAGCTGCTTGTGTGTCCTATTGTCTTTATGGTCACAAATCAACCCCAACCTCAGGTTCCCATTTACAAAATAATGCCTTTATGAAATGGTTTGGCTTTTTTTTTGCATTATCTGCCAAATTACAGTCGTTCATTTCCTTGATCTCTCTATTCTTTTTGAGATGCTCTCTTTAGTTTTTTTTTAATAAACAACTTGTTCTCCTTTGAATTGTGAACTTGAATTTGAATCATCTCCTTTATGCAAGTGATTTAAAAAAATCTTCAGATTCTGGAAATATAAAATAAAATCAAAAAATTGCTGGAAATATTCAGTTGGTCAGTCCGTATCTGTGGAAGTAGAAACAATGAGCAGTTCAGGCTGCAGACCTTTAAACAGAACTGGAAAGGAGATCTAGGAAGCTTGTGAAGCTGCAGGGAGTGGGGGTGAGAATTTAGGAGTTGCAAAATGCAGAGCTGGAAGACATGCCCAACAGGTGTCAGGCTGGGTATCTCCTCCATTCCCAGAGGAAAAAAGAGAGAAAAGGATGTACAGGAAGGACTGAACCACAACAGAGAAATCAAGTCACCAGAAGTTGTAGGATTCAATGCTGTGTCCAGACAAAATACAAGGTGCTGTTCCTTGGGCTTCATCGGAACAATACAGGATGTCATGGGCAGACTAGTTACATTGGGAATGTGAAACAGAATCAAATGGCTCCCTCCTATGATAGTTGAGACATCATCTTATGGCAATGCAAAACATTTGGACTTTGTGGTTCTGGTCACCACACGATTGAAAGGGCATGATTATGCTTTCGGGGATAGAGAAAAGATTCACAAGGATGTTGCGTGGATTGGAGGGCTTAAGTTAGAAGGAGAGATTGGATGGTCTAGGCATATTTTATCTGGAGAGAAAGAGGCAGAGGGGGTGACATGATAGATGTACTGTCTATTTTGATGACCTTTTGATAAGGTGGGTCCCCATCTTCAGCCTGCATTTCATGCTTTTATCATATATTGGGTGTTAAAAAATGACCCCCAAAAATGTGTGTTTGGACTGAACTGGTATCACGTTGACTGGGCTGGTGGGTGTCATGGAGCCTCCAGCAAAACAAAGAAAGTATAAAGAAAGTTTTAAGTTAAGTCATTGAAATAGCCAAGGAATCTACCAGCTGTGCCGCTGCAAGGACATTTGGCATATGTAACTGAAAAGATGGGAAGAGAGTGGAGAAAGAATGAAAATGTTTTAAGAAAAATACCAAAGAAACAATCCTTGATGAGAAGAGGACTCCTTCATTGGCCAGAGTTGGAAATTCAAGTTGAAGAATGCATACTCGAACAGAGGCAAGATTGCTCCATAGTCACAAGAAATAAAATCCAGGCATATGCTCTGAAGTGGGCACGGTCAAACCCAGTACACAGTAGAGATTTAAGGTGCAGTCAGCTGGTGCAGCCGTTTCATGAACAGGAAAATCTGGTAATACGACAAAAAGTAAAACTTACTCAGAAACCACCAAAAGATCTTGATCATAGAGTTATCAGTTTTCAGCAGTTTATGATACATCAATGACAGAAACACTAGTTTCCTTTGTCAAATATTGGAAATCTCGATGAAACCCCCATGAAAAGGCAGGGCAATGCCTGCTGCATCACTTGATGTGCTGTGTGAATTTGTCATCAAAGCATGGAATAAACTGAAAGTAAAGGCAAATAAAATCTTTCAAAAAGTGCAGCATCCTTAGTGCAATGGATGGTACGGAAGATAATTTATTGTGGAACACTGATGATGAAGCGAAAGCTGATGATGACAGTGTAAACAGTGAGACTCCAGAAGTGCTTGACAAGTTCTTTGCCTTAGAAAATGATTGTGACTTTGAAGGATTTTAAATGCATTTTTGTTTACAATAAAAAATTATTTCTAATATAGCGGTAACTTAAAAATTTGTTGTGGGGTGGAGTCTGAGTGGGTTATGGAACCGATCAAGTGGTATTTTGAGTAAAATTTTAAGGTCATGTTTTTGTATCTTGTCTATAGACGACCCCATTTTTGACATTTTTTTGGGTTCTTCAAGGGTCATCTTATGCACCAAAATATATGGTATATAAAATTCTGAGAGGAATAGGCAGGGTAGAGAAACAAGAATCAGGAGAATTGAAAGGACACATCAGGCAACATCTGTAGAGAAATGGAGTGTCAATGTTTTAGGTTGAGTCCCTTTATTGAGACAGATAATTAGGATAGATAAGTGTCTGTTGGGTTTAAAAGAGAAGGTTTAAAGGAGATCTCAGGAGTAATTTTGTCCTAGTTGGTATCTGGAATGAACTGGCAGAGGAGATGGTGGAGACAGGAAGAGGGAGAAGTCAGAAGGTGAGGGGTCCAGGAACAGAGAAAATATTTCAGAGGCCTCTGCACAGATGCTTGAATATGCAGGGCACGGAGGAACATGAAACATGGAGGAACCTAAACATAGCTGCAGGCAAGAGGGATCAGTTTGGATATGGATACGTTAAGCATAGACACAGTGGATCAAAAGGGCTCTCTGTCTATGATGTTCAAAACCAAGGCTATGACTCAGGAGGAATCAGAATTTATTGTCATAAAGATGTCATGAAATTCATTGTTTTGCTGCAGCATTTCAGCAATATTTGCCCCATAACTTACAGCTCCAAATAAATAAATTGTGCAAAAAATAGAAAGTAAGGCAGAGGTGGTTCATTGTCCACTCTGAAATCTGACGGCAGAGGTGAAGAAGCTATCATTATGCTTGTCTTCAGGCTCCTGTTCCTCCTTTATGATAGCAGAAGATGGCATGGCCTGGATGGCAGGGGTCCTTGAGGATAGAGGCTTAGACAGTCAGCAATGTATTTGTTACGGGAAGGATGCCACTAATTAAATTGACTGAGATGGTTTGGAAAGGAGGTCAATAGGGATGGTGCATTTTGTACAGGCTCTGTGGATTTTAATAAGTTGCTTTACTAAATTCTACATAGCAGACTAATCATTAAAGTAAAAGCCCATTGAATCCAATCACAAGTGTTCAAATTCTGTTAGTGTCTGAAAACAAATCGAACTCTCTTAGTGAATGGATCGGTGCACTTGGTGGTGTTCCACAAAGTTTAGTTCCAGGTTCATTGCTTTGTAGAATATGTGAATGATTTAGGGTTAAATAGAGGAGACATGCCACAGAAGTTTGCAAATGATTCCAAATTGGCAATGTGGATTTAAGTGAAAAAGAAATTTAGAGGTTACAGAAAGCTATCAGAGACTAATCAGGTGAGAAAAATCATCGCAAATGGAATTCATTCTGATGAGGTATTGCAAATGTAGAGGGCAAGCGAGTCAAGGGAATCCATAATAACTGACAGGGTGCTGAGGAATGGAAGGACCTATAAGTGCATATCTGCAGATTTCTGCTGGAGGAAGATAGGGAGACTAAGTGCCCAAGAGGGAGATGATATCCTTACTTTCTTCACTGAGGCAGTAGAAGGCTTTATTTATTGCTTTAAGGAAAAAAGAAGACGTTTCCTCAAACCTGCGGTGTACATAAAATCAACATTATTTCAAACAGCATAATATTGTGTTTAGTTCTTGTTATTTGCTGGCTCATGTGATCTTTCAGTTGTTCCCACGCTTTCTGAGCACTTTGACCAATAGCCCTTTCAGCGGGTTTTGACCAGGTGTTATACTTTTGAGCCAAAGCAAAGAACACAAATTTGATCCCTGCTTAAAGACACCAAAGGCACACACACACACTCATGCATACAAAAGTGCTGGACAAACTCAGGAAGCCACTCAGCAGCTATAGAAAGTAAAAGATAGTTGATGTTTCAGTCTTGAACCCTTCATTGGGAATATGGAATAAAAGGTGGGGGGAGGGGGGAGGAGAGGAGGTAGGAAGGGGTGGAGCACAGGTTAACAAAGAAGAAGAGAATTTGGTCTGTCTGCTGGCATTTGTCCAGAGTGGCCCTGACAATTCTCCCCGCTTTTTCAATTGCACAGGAGAGGGTGACATCCTATCCCATTCATCCAAATCCAAGGGTATTATCTATTAACACCCCTGCCCCATTATCTGTCGCCAGCTTATTAACAAGATCCATCCTCTTGCAGCTCTTCGATGTTGTCCTGACTCCCTTTCCCCATCTCAGGCCTCAATGGATCAGATGTGGGTATACTTCTTTATATAATGGGGGCAACATTCTGGTGACTGGATCCAAATGAGTCCAGTAGCATGAGTACTAATTCCTGGCAGATATTGTCACATCGAATAGGAACATAGGAAGTAGGAACAGGAGTAGGCAAAAAATGGCCCATCGAGCCTGCTCTGCCATTCAATACGATCATGGCTGATCTAATTTATGACCTAACTCCACCTACCTACCTTCTCCCCATATCCCCTAATTCCTCTATCATGTAAAAATGTATCTAACTGAATTTTAAATATGTTTAATGAGGCAGCCTCAACCACTTCCCTGATTAGAGAATTCCAAACATTCACTACTCTCTGGGAAAAACTATTTTTCCTCATCTCTGTCCTAAATCTACTCCCCCAAATCTTGAGACTGTGTCCTCTGGTTTTAGTTTCCCCGGCCAGCTCAAAAAACCTTCCTACATCTATCCTATCCATACCCTTCATAATCCTATATGTTTCTATAAGATCTCCTCTCACTCTTCTGAACTCGAGCGAATACAATCCTAGATGATTTAATCTTTCATCATAAGTCAACCCCTTCATCCCAGGGATCAACCTAGTAAACCTCCTCTGGACCGTCTCCAAAGCCAGTATATCCTTCCTCAAATATGGAGACCAGAACTGGACACAGTACTCCAGTGCAGTCTCACCAGTACCTTGTACAGTTGCAACATTACCTCCCTACTCCTGAATTCAATTCCTCTAGCGATGAAGGCCAACATTCCATTTGCCTTCTTCATAACCTGCTGCACCTGCAACCTAACTTTTTGCGATTCATGCATAAGCCCTCCCAAGTCCCTCTGCACAACAGTATGCTGTAGTTTTTCACCCTTTAAATAATATTCAGCTCTTTTATTTTTCTTGCCAAAGTGGATCACCTCACACTTACTAACATTGTACTCCATCTGCCAGACCTTTGCCCACTCATCCAGCTTAACTCTATCCCTCTGCAGACTTTCACATCCTCATTACAATTTGCTCTTCCACTCAATTTGGTGTCATCCGCAAACTTGGCTACACCACATTTTGTCCCCTCCTCCAAGTCCTCAATGTAAATGATGAACAGTTGTGGGCCTAACACTGACCCCTGCTGCACCCCACTTACCACTCTCTGCCAACCTGAAAAACTCCCACTTATCCCGACTCTCTGCCTCCTGTCAGACCACCAATTTTCAATCCAGGCCAATAGACTTCCCCGGACTCCACTTTCCTGTAACTTACTGAGAAGTCTCTTGTGCGGCACCTTATCAAATGCTTTCTGGAAATCCAAATATACAATCTTGCTTGTGGTTTTAAAAGCCAGTCAATTTTGTGAACCTGGGGATCTTTTGGGACAGGTTGGAAGGGTTGTGCTCATGGCTAGTTTGTCTGTTCCTAATTTCACAACCTGTCTCTTTCGTTTGAGTCTTCCTGCACACTTTGCCCTACTCCAACCCTTTCTCTGGGCTGGTGGCTGGGCAAATGACCAATACCTGTTGTGGAGGATTTTCAATCACCCATGATGGTCATATGTCTAAGATTGGCACTCCCATTGAGCCTTGGCCATGGTTTTGCTTCCTTCCATTCTTGTGATTCACACTGGCACTAATCCCAAGGCACAATTGGGTCCATACCTGAAAGTTCTGTTATGAAACAGCCACTATCACTTAATCCAAAATGCACTTTGGTTTGGCCTGTGATACAACCAAAAATGTTCTTTCTATATATAAAACCAGATGATTCCATTTTCACACTCCCTATATGAAATGGGTTCAACCTCAAATATCTTGTTTTCTGCACGTTACCCACTGGATGAGGGAAAATAACTGTGGACAATAAAAAATATAAACTTCCCACCCAATCATCCTGTGGAAATCCAAGAAGAAAACTTAGTCAGAGAAAGCAAAAGGGAAGCCACTCAGAGTAACTGAATGTCCGTGGATTTGCCTCCAGCACTCCCACAGCATCTACAGGTTATTTTCCCTGACTCCTGGACTCAATTCTTTGACTCAATATTTCTATCCAAATGAATAAAGAACCTTGTAGCGAAAATGCTACTAATTAGTGAGATATGCATGTAGTACTATAAAAATAAGACATTGAATTAAAAGTGATTAAGAAATGCTATCAATTTCAATTTTAAGCCTAGACAAACAGTACAGTATGGCCTACATGCCACTCAATTGACCTGCAACCCCAGTATGTTTTGAAGGATGGGAGGAAACTGAGCACCCAGAGGAAACCTACACAGACACTCTCCACCTCAGTCGTTGCACCAAGAGCATATCATTGAGTTTGTGGATATTGACTTTGCTGCTTTCCAACACCGGCCTCTAACACATTACACCTTTTACAGTTGTGAGCAATCTGCTTAACATTTGGACTGACTTTCCTTTTTTTGTGACTGATGGTTGCTGAGGCTGAGCATGGTGAAGAGAGGACGAATGCTGAAATTCTCCTGTTTTCCTGAGACAGAGGTTAGAGTGTTTAGCAAGACCTTGCCTGTGTTGGCAAACTCACCTGTTGGTGAAGTGGTGTCATCATTTATGATTTTCACGTGAAGCGACAGCAATAAAAACAATGACTTCTTTGGCACTGAAGTTCAGAGCACATTTATTGGAATAGCATGTTTATCTTCAGAAGCCCTTTGCAATGACTTCAAATATTTCTTCAGGTAGTCTAGTGAAATATAATAGTTCCTTGTACACATTAGAGTGTAAATATCGGCTGAGAGAAGGAATTTGGGGATCCTTCTGCAGCTGTAACATCAATAAACCTTCAAGTAACAAGGACTCTGCAAACATCCTGTGTGAAAAATCATCAGACAATGGAACTAGAGATAAATCTTGGGTGTCTCCGGGCTCAACTGCTCAGTAATAAGGGAAGCAGTGCTGATCTTCCAATGTTTCATCCCTGTCCCCTGGGGTGCAATGCTTACACACTGCTCTCACTTTTAGTTCCAAAATGTGCAAGGACAAACATGAGGAATCAAAGGAGGGATTTAAGTATGTGAAAAATCATTTCTATATAAGATGCATGGAATTTTAATTTTAATTTAGACATTCAGCACAGTAACAGGCCCTTTCGGCCCATGAATCTGTGTTGGCCAATTACACCTAATTAATTTACAAGTTTTGAAGGGTAGAAGGAAACTGCAGCATCTGGGGAAAACCATACAGACAAGAAGGAGAATGTACAAATTCCTTATACACAGTGCCAGATTCAAAAGCTGGTGTGTAACAGAATCTATAGAATGATGTTCTGAGCAAAACCAAGCTATTCAAGTGATAAAGTTCTTTGAAGCTGAAAGGGGAAGTCCAATGTAACCGGGAGACGATGTGCAGGTTCTCTTGTTGCCATGCACACCTACTCCATATCATCACCATCTCTGGTAAATAAATGATCCTGATTGTTTTTGGTCACCATACTCTGCCCTGGGGACAGTATCGCAGATGGCGACTTGTGTTATGGACCTAGTTCTAGGTTAGCAAATATTAAAAAATCAATAGCTATGTGCAAGGCTAAAGATCTTCTTTCTGAGTTTACTAAGTCAGAACCAGATGATTTATGTAGTGGAAAAATTCACAGCCAGTGAGGAGATTTTGATAATGGATTTGAAATTCTTTGGAAGTATGTGTTTGTCTTTGTGTCCAAGCTGCAGGTTAGAGAGACAGTTCGCAGGTTAATTCTACATCTTCAATCATCCCTTTCATGGACAGGAAGCTGGAGGGGATACGAGATTTGTCTCTCTAGTAAAGATCTCAAAGTGGTGGGCAATGATTTTGGAAAACTCCTTTTAATCTCAGAAGTCAGTCCATTTTTTCAAATACAGGACTCATTATTCTATCCTATTATAACCATGAACAGCAACATCAGGCACATTTTCCTTGTCCACACATACAATCTTATGGAATAATAATTTTAGAAAATAATGCTAGCAGGGTCTGTAACACTCAAACTGCACAAAGGGAAAGGGAGTGAGGTTTTATAGCTGGGTGGGTCACGTCTCCAGAATGGAGGACCATCGCCTTCCCAAGATCGTGTTATATGGCGAGCTCGCCACTGGCCACCGTGACAGAGGTGCACCAAAGTAAAGGTACAAGGACTGCCTAAAGAAATCTCTTGGTGCCTGCCACATTGACCACCGCCAGTGGGCTGATATCGCCTCAAACCGTGCATCTTGGCGCCTCACAGTTTGGCGGGCAGCAACCTCCTTTGAAGAAGACCGCAGAGCCCACCTCACTGACAAAAGGCAAAGGAGGAAAAACCCAACACCCAACCCCAACCAACCAATTTTCCCCTGCTGCCGCTGCAACCGTGTCTGCCTGTCCCGCATCGGACTTGTCAGCCACAAACGAGCCTGCAGCTGACGTGGACTTTTACCCCCTCCATAAATCTTCGTCCGCGAAGCCAAGCCAAAGAAAGAAGTTCATATTATTGTTTGGGTGAGAGATCAAGTTTGTGATTCAGTGCAAGAGTACAAGATCCCAAAAGAGTTGAGTAATTAAAAAAAAAATTAGATATACAACACAGTAACAGGCCATTTCAGCCTACAAGACTGTGCCATCCAATTTACCCCTATTTAACCGACACTCCCCGTGTTTCGAATGGTGGAAGAAACTGGAGCCTCTAGTGAAAACCCACACAGACACAGAGAGAATGTACAAACTCTTTACAGGCAGCGTGGGATGCAAACCCAGTCCCGGTCCTGATTGCTGGCACTGCGCTAACAACTACACCAACCGTGCTGCCCTTTTCTATGACATTAGCTGGAGGATTATTGAACATTTAGAATGCATAAGGAGTCATTCAGCCTCACCAGCACACTGATCAATAAAAATTCCTCAACCTCCTTCCACAATCCAATACGGGATCTGTAGTCCAGCCTGTTGTGGCTTTTCCCAATACAAATCCTGCTCCTCTTTAACTTCTAGGCAGTGAGTTCCACATCCTGATTGCCCAAAGATTGAAAATCCCAGGAGACATCCAGAGTAAAAAAAATCGCTCATCTCCCGTTCTTCCAAATGTATATGGTCTGTGGTTTCTGGTTTTTTTTAAACTATCTCCCAAGAGTAGCATTTAAAAGGATTCCAGATAGACACATGAATGTGCAGGGAAGAGAGTGATATATTCTAGTTTAAGTTTATTATCATCTGACTACATATACAACCAGACAAACAGCATTTCCCCAGACGACAGTGAACACACGAATAAATGTTTCACAATGGACATAATAATATAATGTAAATATAAATAAATATTTCTGAATAATTAACTTGTTTCATTTATGAGATCCAAAGCTACAGGATACCAATCACCAATCTCACAGCCTGCAGGTAAAAGCTACTTTGCAGCCTGGCAGGCCTGATGTTAATGCTCCTGTGCTTCCTTCCTGATGAGATTGGGTCAAAGATCCTGCATAATGGATGGTAGGAGTCCTCAATAATTCTGTGAGACCTATTTAAGCAACAGTCCTGGTGACTGTCTTCAATAGAGGAAAGGGAGACCCCAGTGATCATCTCAGTCTTTTTTGATGATCCTCTGTGCTGACATCTGGTTCAATGCTTTGCAGCTACCATCCCATACAATCATGCAGTAAGACAGGACATTGAATTGTGGACCTCTAAAATTCCTCCTTCAGATCAAGGTAAGATTGCACTGAGTTCCCATTCAGGCCTATACGTAATCCACCCATTCCCTGCACCGTCTCCCCACTCAGTAGTGGTGTAGGATTACTCTGGACATCCACCCGCACCTCTGCTGTAAAGCATCCAGTTGTTTAAAGCAGCTTTGATGAGGTGTGTTATGGAAACTACTTTTTATCACATCTTCTGGTTATACATTTTATCTTTTTCTTTTTCAGTTCCTCCCACGATACCCTGTCTATGATGTTGATGTCACTCCCATTGTCCACCATGATGTCAACCTTCACACAGTCACTACTGACATTTTGCATTTGCATGTTTATTGGTAATGGCAAAAGCATATCTTACCTTGTTTTACTTTGTTTTACCTGATTGACATCACGTGTACATTCACATTCATAAAAACCCTTTTCAACATGATATATATTTTGTTTGCCACTCAACCTACGTCCACCTCTCATCCCCCTTCTTCCTCCACAATTATTTGTATGTCCGGGTTCATCTCTTGCCTGGTGTGGGGCTCTGCTTTTCTTAGCAAAATGGTCCTTTCTACCACAGCTTCTGCACACTTGACCCCTGGCCGGAAAGCACAAATCTTTGCCAAAGTGTCCGATATTGCCACATCGATAACATTCATGACATTCCGAATAACTAGTGTGCTTACCATATTCCTGTCCTTTGCTTGCAGCAGTAAATATCTTATGAACTTGACCAGAAACTGCACCATCATGTTCAGCTGGAGGACCATCCAATTTCATAGTCTGAAATTAAGTTTCCACTGCTTCAAATGATGCTGCCATTGTCATTGTTTCTGCCAGTGTGAGGGTTGCATGTTTTTCCAACAACTTGCATCTCAAGTGGTTTGATGTACAACTTTGTATCATCTGATCTTGAATCTGGTTTTCCAAATCTGCTCCATAATTGCAGATTTGACTGCCTTCTTGAGTTGTGTGACCAATTGAGCAATACTTTCCATGTCCCTCTGTTCAATTTCATCGAAAGATTTGGCATTGGAATGTGGCATTGGATTCCACAACAAAATGTTTTTTCAAGGCGTCAACAGCCCTGTTATAATGAGCTTTGTTCCCTGTGTTGGCGAGTGTCTTGAAAATCTCCCATACTGCAGCTCCAGCAGTATACGAGAGTAGAGACCTCCACCGTGTGAGCTCCTCCAGCATTGCCCTGTCAGCAAACAGTCCCAAGCTGTCAGTTTATGAATCAAACTCCTCGTTCCAAGCCACCCAGCGAGCATTAACTAGGCTTGCTTCTCCAGTCGGGTCTAAAGGAGACTAATTCCTGTGGCTTCAGTTCCTCCAAATGCCATATTTTCTCTTGTGTAGCTCAATATCAAGAATCTCAGTTCATCCTCATTGCCAATGTTGAATCCTGAGGTCAAATAAAGTCAACACTCTTAGGTTGAGTTCAAATATGCTCATTTTTATTCCACCATTACTGTTTTTTACTCTCTCATGGTCCTGTGCAATATGCCAGCCATCTCAATCAATAACTAATCTATATTATCCTTCAAGGCATTCTAGTCAATAACCGAACTATATTATTTATCACTACGACAGTGGATAGGGTTGCAAAGAGAGCTTTGGCATCTTGGCCTTCATAAGTATTGACTAAAGGAGTTGGAATGTTATGGTGAAGTTGTACAAGATATGGTGAGGCCAAATTTGGAGCATTATGCACAGTTTTGGTCACCTAACTTCAGGAAAGATATCAATAAGATGGAAAGAATGCAGAGAAGATTTACTAGGATGTTGTCCGGACTTCAGGAGCTGAGTTACACAGGTTAAACAGGTTAGGACTTTATTCCCTGGAGCATAAAAGAATGAGTAGAGATTTGATGAAGTGTTTAAAATTATGAGGGGATACACAGAGTAAATGTAGATCGGCGTTTTGAGGGGAGGTGTGATGCAAGCCAGAAGATATAGGTTAAGAGTGAAAGGAGAAAAGTTTAGAGGGAACATGAGGGGGAATTTCTTCACACAGAGTGGTAGGAGTGTGGAACGAGCTGCCAGCTGAGGTGGTGAATGCGGGCTCAATTTTAACATTTAAGAAGAATTTGGACATATACATGGATGGGAGTGGTATGGAGGGCTATGGACTGGGTGAAGTTCAGTGGGTCCAGGCAGAAAATGGTTCAGCACAGACTGGCTTGACTGGAAGGGCCGAAGGGGTCTATTTCTGTGCTGTAATGTTCTAAGATTCTATGTAAACAACAAATTACAACAGGAAATGTTACGATAGTCATGAGGGATTTTAACATACAAGTAGATTAGGAAAGCTAGGTTAGGGCTGCATTTTAAGAGAGATTCTGCGGAAAGCCAACAAAATGGTTTTTTAGAGCAGCTTGTTGATGAGCGTTCAAGTGGATTAGCTGTACTGGATTGGGTGTTGTGTAATGCACCCGAGGTGATCAGGGAGCTTAAAATCAAGAAATCATTTGGAGTCAGTGACCACAATACAGGTAGACCTCGACTTAGGATGTGAATTTGTTGTGACGCAAATTTTACATGATTGGTTTGCTGTTCTGTACTATACAGCACACCATTGACTGTTATTGTCTGCTGAACGCTATTCTCATGCTAGGCTGCAATTGCCCAGCATCACTAGAGAGTACCGGCCTTGAGTCACTGCATCGCATATCACATGTGCAACTTGAAACCGAAAGTATTGGATGTGATTATCGTAACTTTGAAGTGTCGCAAGTCAGGACAATACAAGTCAAGGTGAAACTTGTATGACTGAGTTCAATTTGAGATTTAACAAGAAGAAACCAAAGTCAGATGTGCTGGTATTTCAGAGGAGTAAAGGGAATTACATTGGTGTAGTGGCTGCACTGATCCACATGCAAACTGGGTCACGGAGGTGCAGGCTTGCACTGGGCTGGCATCACAATGGTTCCTGGTGGGAGGGTCTGAAAAGGATCATGGGAATGGTACTGATAAGCTCTCAAAGAGTTCCAGTAAAGTTGATTGGTTGGTTCAACCCATTCACAGCTTCTGTGTGACTTTTTATTTCGTTTGTTCACAGCGCACTAACTGCAGTTGCATGAGAGAGGAACTGGCCAAAGTAGATTGGAAGGGGACACTAGCAGGAAAGAAGGCAGAGCAGCAATGGATGGAGATTCCACAAGAAATGGGGAATGTGCAGGATAAATAGAGAGCAAAAAGATGAAATATTCAAATAGAAATATCACAACTCTGGCTGACAAGGGGAGTCAAAGGAAAGCAAAATTTAGGGGGAAGATAGAGGATTGGGAAGGTTTTAAAAACACAGAAGGAAACTAAAAACACAAGGAGGGATAAGATGAAGAATAATAGTAGGTGAGAAAATTTCAAAGAGGCTACAAGAGCTTTAAGTATAAAAAGGTTAAAGAGAGGTGAGGGGAGAGCCACTAGAAATGACACATGAGAAATAATAATGGGAGACAGGGTTAGACAAAGGAGATGAATGCCTATTTTACATCAGTCTTCACAATGGAATACATTAGCAGTTTGCCAGTTGTCGAAGGGTATCAGGGAAGGGAAGTGAGTGTCCTTACTACTTCAAGGAAGAAGGTGCTCAGAAGCTGAAAGGTCTAAGATGGCTAAGTCTCCTGGACAAAATGAATTGCACCGCGGATCCTGAAAGAAGTAGTGATAGAGATTCTGGAGGCATTGGTAATGATCTTTCAGGAATCAATAGATTCTGGTATGGTCTGAGAGGACTGGAAATCACAAATGTCACCCCATTATTCAAAAAGGACGTGAGGCAGCAGAAAGGAAATGATGTGCCGGTTAGACTGATGTCTATGGTTAAAAAGGTGTTGGAGTTTATTCTAAAGGATGAGGTAATGGAGTACTTGGAGGCACAAGACACAATAGACCAAAGTCAGCATGGTTTCCTTAAGGGAAAATCTTGCTTGACAAACTTATTGGAATTCTTTGAGAAAGTGACAAGCAGCTGGATCCCTAGCCATAACCCTAACAGGAATCCCACACAAACTGTAAAACCCCACAGTGGACCAAGCCAGTCGATGGATGATGCAGAAACCTACCGGAGGCCAGCAGGGACTAGAGACAGACACAGTGTAATGAAAACATGGGCCAGCACTAAGTGGCAGTTCAGAGTGACACAGAACCCCAGACAGGGGAAACAGGTGAACTCAAGGGGGATGATAATCCCACTGTCCGCATATTGACAACCTAACCCTAATATGTATTTCGATTTTTCAGAAGGCATTTGACAAGGTGCTACTGAACAAGATAAAGGCCCATGGTTACCACAGAAAATATACTAATGTGGGAAGATCATTGGCTGATTGGCAGGAAACGGAGTTTCATATTCTAATTGGCTGCCAGTCGTTAGTGGTGTCCACAGGAGTTCTATTGGGGTCATTCTTTTTATGTTGTATGGTACTGATTTAGATTATGGAATGAATGGCTTTGTGGCCAAGTTTGCATATGATACATAGGTAGGTGGAGGGACAGGTAGTGCAGAGGAAAAGCAGAAGCTCAGAGAAACTTAGGAGAATGGGCAAAGAAGTGGCAAAAGGAAAAGAATGTCAGAAAATGTAGGGACAAGCACTTTGATAGAAACACTAAAGGGGCTATGGGGCTCACAAAGAGTGGGTGTAGAAAGGTTGTTTCCAATTGTAGGAGCATCTAGAACATGAGGGCACAACTTCAGGATTGAAGGACGTTCACTTAGAATAAAAATGCAGAGGATTTTCTATAGCCAGAGGGTGGAAAATCTATGGAATTTATTGCCACAGGTGGTTTGGATGCCAGGTCACACCATTCACATTGCCCATCTCGTCAGCTAGTATTTTTGTCGTTCTCTTGCTCTTCATATGTATATTGCGCATCTTTGCTGATCAGTATTTTCCAGATCCTTTGCTATCCCCATTGCTTCACAAAGAACATAATTTCATTTCAATAAATTTATGACACTTAAATAGTTAAATCTCGCATATTTAGTGGAGACCTTTGGAAGCAGCTGCATTGGTAAATTTGCAGTTTCCTGAAACTGTACTTCATGATGACATTAGTTCTGAGAATCCTTGAAGTCATTGTTTTAATCACAGGCAGTTATCATCAATGTGGTCAAGTGCCCAATCATCCAATTGGATTGCAGGTAATCTGGTTACTGGTGGAACCTT
Source organism: Narcine bancroftii (assembly GCF_036971445.1). Classification (NCBI taxonomy): domain Eukaryota; kingdom Metazoa; phylum Chordata; class Chondrichthyes; order Torpediniformes; family Narcinidae; genus Narcine; species Narcine bancroftii. The sequence continues at coordinate 177,409,482 of NC_091476.1, forward strand.
AAATTATTAAACTTGATGGTCACAGCATTTCTTGTGTGGTACTTCTGATTGACAACTGCTTTGACATTGTGAGAAACAGAAGTATCTTCACAGAAATTGTTCCAGACAAAAATTGAGAACAAAGAACATTTATTATACAACAATGCAAAGTTGGGTGATTCCCCTTACCCTGGGAGTACACACACACACAACTTTTATACAGTTCATTTCAGTACCCTCCCCCTTACATTCTTCTGCCTCCTGGATGAGTTTGGCATTAGGCAATCCTGTCTGCCTACGTGCTGTTTCTGTGAACATGGAGGACCAAGGGGTATCCTGTCTGTGTCCCATCATGTCATTGTCCTTATTGTCCTTATTCACAAACCTGCCTTTGTCCTTATTCACACCTTCCCGACCCTCAGGGCTTCTTATATGCAGAACTTGCTAATTGTCTAAGGCTTACTAATTACATATGCGGAACTTGCTGATTTTCTGTCTAAAAGGCTCCTACATTCTATTATCTACCCTTATCCTATTCAAACTGGCTTTATTCATTACACATATTTTCATATTAGTTTTACTCATCTCTCATAATATGAATATGCAAGCATGTCAAATCATTTTGTTGAAAACTCAGGCATCAAAGCAGAACAACTGATTTTAAAATGCCTTTGCATAATCACATGTTAAAGGCTGGTGAGGAAGATCAGAAGTTGAAGTTATTTCTTTCACAGTCAAGTTGGAGTCAGAGGTGGGGTGAATGATTGGTAAGTACCAGTGATTTAAAAAAGGTACAATTAAGAGTTGATTTGTTGGAGTGAGTACTGGGTAATTGAGTTAATTGGCAGGGACCAATGAAAGAAGGGGTAGCTAAAGGAGCGGCCCAGGAAGTGAGTGACTCAGTGTAGGAGTGGAGCTTTGACTTTGGTGAACAGAGGAAGAGAAAGAGCTAGCTTGTTTGCTATGAGAGAGATAAGGCCAGGTGAGGTAGTTTAATCCTTTAATTAAAATTAGTTAATGGAGTCAGCTAGGTCAGTGAATTGCTCTGGTGGCGGGATGAGGAAAATCTGGGACAGAGTACTTGTTTCTGATGACTACACCCTTAGAAGGTGCATCCACTTGCAACTCCTTACAATCCAAATTAGGAAACTGGAGCAGGAGTTGCATGAACTGTGGATCTTGAGGGAGCCAAATGTACAACCAAGGACATAACATGGTGGCAACGGTGGAATTGACAGAAACCCACATCATATAGAAAAAAAATCCCTATAAACCAAAATAAACATGAAGAGAAGGAAACAAAGAACAAACACCATTCCGTGACGACCAGAGCTGGAGAAGGAAATAGCCGCAGCAACAGCATTTCACCCAGTCATGGACATGGAAGCCTGAATAGTTGTCAAAAATTACAACTAATCTCTGTAAACAATGAGATCAGGGAGAAGAAAATGTCGAAGAGGATCAATAGCGACACCCCACTTGAGCAAAGCCCTCTGATCACAAACAAGGCCGAGCTCATGGACATGTATCCTGAATGCTTTGATGACACGGTCGGGTGCTTTGGAAACGTTGAATACCACATTACTATAGACCCAAAATACAAACCAATAATCCATGCTCCATGGAAGGTGCCAATAGAGCTGAAACAAAAGCTAAAGCAGGAGCTGGAAGGAATGGAAGAAAAATGAGAAATAGCAAAAGTAAAAGAGCCAACTGACTGGGTAAATTCTATAGTAGTAAAAGAAAAACCGAATGGCCACCTAAGAATATGTCTGGACCCCAAAGACCTAAACCAAGCAATCAAAAGATAGCATTATCCAATACCAATGCTGGAAGACATCACTTCTGAACTATCGGGATCCAAAATCTTCAGTAAGCTAGATGCCAAGAATGGTATCTGATTGTGTCCTGCTACTACTCCAAATTCCCCTTCATCAGGAAAGTGAAGGACCTGAAAGCATCGACCCTCACTGCTGCAGCACATGCTCTTCACAGAACAGGGGAGACCCGAACAAGTGATATGTGACAATGGGACCCAATTCACATCGCGTGAATTCAGAGAAATAGCTGCAGAATATGGGCTCACCATCACTACTTCATCACCACATTACCCCAAAGGCCATGGATTCATTGAGAGGCACATACGGGCAATTAAACGCACTTTCACAGTGTCGAGAGACAAAGGAAGATCTCTATCTCGCCCTTCTGTCACTGCGGGCCATGCCTTTGAGGGCCGACATGAAATCCCTGGCAGAGCTTCTGAATGCCAAAAAGTATAAGACAACCCTGCCAAGCAAAATCCATCCACCAGACGACCAAGAGGGAACAAGAAGAAAGTTGACTAACATACAAGAGGAAAATCGTCAACATTTCTAGTGGTCTCTTCCTCGACCTGTCTCTGCACCTCTCACACCTCTCCCCAATCACCTCTGGGTCCCTCCCTACTCACGCCTTCTCCTTTTTATACATTTATCACCCCTCCCTCAATCTTGAAAAGCGTTCGGACCCAAAACATTGACTGTCCATTTTTACCCACAGGTGCTGTCTGACCTGTTGCATTCCTCCAGCATTTCATTGTCTGTGCTCGATTCCAGCATTTGCAGCTATTCTCTTTAAATATAAATTTTAGACACAGCACAGTAACAGGCCCTTTTGGCCCATAAGCCTGTGCCACCCAATTACACCCAAATGATCTACAACCCTATACATTTTGAAGGGTGGAAGGAAACCAGAGCACCTGGATGAAACCCACGCAGACACAGAAGAATGTACAAACTCCTTACAGATAGCACTGGATTTGAACTTGGGTAACTGTAACCACTACACTCATTGTGTCACCCATGTCTCTTTTGTGTCTCTGTATTACAAAAGAACCACTGACTTTTGGCCTTTCATGCCTCCAGTCCCTTAGGTTTCTTTGCATGCCTGGTCACTGGAAGTCTGATGCATGCCGAAGGACAGGCATTTGATCATCTGATTGGACCCCCATCAATGCATTCACCAATTAATCCAGCAAGAGAACAATGAAATTGAGGCAAGACTTGATGTGATTTGTGTGCAGTGTTCAGCTTGCATCATGGAAGTTTGTTATACAATCAGTGATTCTGTTTTATAATTGGGATGTGGACCCTGTAAAAAGCTAACTTTTCATAAATATCTGACTTCATTCAAACCCTTAATTTAGTAGGCATTATATTTTAAAATTTTAAATTCTCTAATATGAGTATATTCAAATGGCTTTTAAATATCTCCATCAAAATCATTGAAAGATTCTTATGGAAGTCTCTACAAGCCAGAAAGCTATCAAGGGCTCTCAGGATTGAGACAGCTGGAAGGCAAGTCCCTGTCAGGAGGAACAGCAGATTTGCATGATTGATATCTGCAGTGATATACCTCCTGGCAGGTATCCAGCTGTGAGATCCTGTCAGAATCTTCAGCCATGCTGCACAATTGGTGAGCTTTGTCCAAGAATCAGTGATGGAAGAAGAACCCAAGGAAAAGTAGCAGGAATTATTTTTTTTAGCCCCACAAATCTGCCCTGCCATTCATTTACGAGGCTGATCTAATCTTGGCCTCAGTAGCACTTTCCTGCTCTCTCTCTTCACAGCTCCTCAGAGTAAATAGGGCAGATAACTGAGAGGGGAAATGCAATGCTGTGTCAGTGAAGTAAGAGCATTGCTGTTACTGGAAATCTGAAAGAGAAAATGCCAGTATTTCCAGTGTTTTTCCAGTTAGCATAGTGAGAAAGAAACAAGTGTTGGTTGACTAACATTAGAACTAGTCCGTGCTGATACAAACTCAAAATATTGATGAGCTGCTGAACAATAAAATCTGTAGATGCTAGGGTCGAGTGCAATTCACAAAAGTGCTGGATAAACTCCACAGGTCATGCAGCATCCATAGGAAATAAAAGCCAGTCAGCGTTTCAGTTGTTGACCACTGGGAGATTCTTGCTGTTGCAGTGGACATAGATGAAATTGTCGGATTCTACTTTGAGTCCCAAGGGCTGTAACTGTTCATTGAGCTTGTGTTAGATTTGATTGGAGGCATGTCAGAGGTCAAAGAAGGGAGGAGTCACGTGACGGCTGATAGGAGAATACCAGCCCTCTCCAGAAAAGAAGGAAAAAAGTGAAGAAAAAACAAAGCCCCAGACACACAAATCACAACAAATAAAAAATAAAGGTGTGGAGAAAATGGCACCTAAGAAAGAAAAGTCAAAAACAACACGAAGAAAAAAAGAAAGACGCCAGAAGAGAAAGGTGAAGGCCTTACCTGCATGAAAAAGCAGGGACCCGCCGTGGAAAGAGGAGCCCATTCCCCGAGGTTAGTGGAGACCCCGCAGGGTCACGACCCACTGACCGCAGTACTGCAAAGATGGCTCATGGAGCCAAACAGAGGTGCGCAACTGCGCACGACAAAGACAACAACGACGGGAGGGGTGGACTAGCTGTGGAGTGGAACTCCACAGCACAAACAACTGAGAGAGCTGTTCCCAGCTGGAAGATAAAGAAAACAATGGGAATGGGAGGGGTGAGAATGAAAAAAGGAAACTAGAGACACAACAGATAACCAGCCCAGAAGAAGGGGACCAACATCAAGACACCATGGAAAAAAAATACCCAACAAACTGAGACAAGCAGCTCAACAAGAAAGTCAGAAAAGACACAAATACAAGGAAGAGAAATAGAAGACACAAACCCAAGAGCAGACAGAAGAAGAACACCAAGATCTGCACAGAAGAATAGGAGGTAAAATTAATGGACAGTACAGAGATAAAAAAAATTTCAAGAACATTTGAAATCATTAAGAGAATGGCTGACACTAGAATTTAGTGAAATAAAAAGTAAAATGAAAAAATACAGAAGAAAAAAATGAGTAGAATAGAGCTGGTCATAACAGATGTAGGGAAAAGATTAGAAAATGTGGAAGAACGTTTAATGGCGGTAGATATGGAAGTGAACAACTTAAAAAGAAAATTAGAAGAAAGTGATAAAAAAGTTAAAGAAACACAGGAGTTGTTAGCTCAGAAGATGGATATAATGGAAAACTGTAGTAGGAGAAACAATATAAAGATAGTGGGTCTTAAGGAAGATGAAAAGGCAAAGATATGAAAGTATTTATAAAAGAATGGATCCCAAAAGTCCTGTGAATGCCAGAAATGCAGGAAGGAATGGAAATCGAAAGGGCACACAGAACACTAGCCCCGAAACCACAGTCTCAACATTAACCAAGATCTGTTTTAGTAAAATTCCTGAGATACACAAGAGAAAATATATTGGAGAAGGCAATGAATAAAATGAAAGAAGACCAAAAAACACTGGAATACAAAGGTCAAAAAAAATTTTTCTACCCAGACACAAGTTTTGAGCTCCTGAAGAAGAGGAAGGAGTTTAACGCAGCAAAATCGATCCTATGGAAGAAAGGCTATAAATTTATATTAAGCTATCCAGCAGTGCTTAAAATAGTTATCCCGGGGCAGCAAAACAGACTGTTCTCGGATCCGGAGAAAGCATGAGAATTTGCAGAACGCCTTCAAGACAGAAAGAGAGATGAAGAGATGTAACGAGAACAAAGAACAACGACAAACTACATATAAAGAAGAAAAAATAATGTATAAGTATGAACTAAAGGAGGGAAGAAAAGGGAAGTAAGGGAGAAGGGGGGCAAAAGAAGAGGAGGGTGTAGAGCTCGTCGAAAGAATCAAAGACTTGTTGATCCAAACCAAGGCTTTTATTAGCAAAAGACAGGAGTTCTTCACAGTTGGCTGACCAGTCCGGAATGATCCGACCTGGCTAGGGACACAACACTTTAAGGCCCAGACAGTAGGCGTGGCTAAACTCTCAGCCAATCACTATAAGCACACTCTAGATACTGTAACTATATACACTATATACATTGGTGATAAATCTGTACTGTCACAGAGGGGGTTAAAAATATGTATAAATAATAAAATTAATAATAAATAGATAAAACAAAAAGAAAAAGAAGAAATGAGGGGGAGCTTTGTTGTAATGGGAGAATAACAGTCACTGCGAAATCAGTTGACACTTGCGAATGAGTTCACAGTCCGAATGGAGTGCCGAGTTGTGGTTGCCCAGCAAGAGACAAGGGGCGACTCAGAGAGTGGGGGGGGGAGGGAACACTTGGGGTTAAAGGAATTTTAGATGTGGAAATGGTTGAAATATTTTATGTTTTAGAAATGTTGTCATGCAGTGCGTTCAAAAAAAGAAAACTGAGAAATGGAAATGGGAAAAGGGGAAAGGTGGTGGGGAAGAAGCGGAAATGAGATGTAAAACAAAGTATGAAATGGCCATGTTGAACTATATGACTATAAATATTAACGGAATACATAACCAAATCAAAAGGAAGGGGCTATTAAATTTACTGAAAAATGAAAAAAATTATATAGCATTCGTGCAGGAAACGCATCTAATTGAAGTGGAATACAAGAAATTAAGGAGAGATTGGGTAGGACACGTAACAGCAGCATCATATAACTCAAAAGCCAGAGGTGTAGATATATTAATCAATAAAAATGTACCAATCAAAATAGAGGAGGAAATAATAGATCCAGCAGGGAGGTATGTAATGATAAAGTGTCAGATATATTCAGAACTCTGGAATTTGGTCAATATATATGCATCTAATGAAGAGGATCAAAAGTTTATGCAAGATATCTTTTTGAAGATTGTAGATACGCAGGGGAATATATTGATAGGAGGGGACTTTAACCTTAATTTAGATTCAAAGATGGATAAAACTGGAAAAAAGACGAGCAGAAAGAACAAAGTAGCCAAATTTATGGTTAAATCAATGCAGGAAATGCAATTTATGGATATATGGAGGAGACAACAGCCAAAAGAGAAGGAATACTCATATTATTCGAGTAGACATAAAACAAACTCAAGATTGACCTGTTCCTGTTGTCAGCCCATATCCAAGGGTGAGTTAGGAAAACGGAATATAAAGCTAGATTGTTATCAGATCACTCACCCCTGTTATTAGCAGTAGAGCTGGAGGACATCCCACCAAAACGTATAGATAGAGATTAAACTCCATACGACTTAAAAGACAGGATTTTAGAGAATTCAAATGTACTTTGAAATAAATACGAATCAGTGAAAGATAAACTTATATTATGGGATGCAATGAAAGCCTTCATCAGAGGGCAGATAATAAGTTATGTAACTAAGATGAAGAAGGACTACAATCAAGAAATAGAACAGCTGGAAAGGGAAATAGTAAGTACAGAAAAAGAACTTGCAACAAGGGAAGATACAACAAAAAGAAGAGAATTGGTGGACAAAAAAATAAAATACGAGACACTACAAATGTATAAGGTGGAAAAAAACATAATGAAGACAAAGCAGAAGTATTATGAGCTAGGAGAAAAAAGCGCACAAAATACTAGCTTGGCAGCTTAAAACAGGACAAGCTAAAAGAATGGTATTGGCATCAAGGAAAAAGGACAAACAAATTACATATAACCCAACAGAGATCAATGAAAACTTCAAGGAATTCTACGAGCAATTACACCGAACTGAGAATGAAGGGAAAGAAGACAAAATAGATGAGTTTCTAGCTAAAATTGAACTACCAAAATTGCAAGAAGAGGACCAAAACAAATTGATAAAATCATTTGAAATAGAGGAAATACAGAATATATTAAAAAAGCTACTGAACAATAAAATGCCTGGAGAGGACGGACTCCCAATAGAATTCTATTAACACATTTAAAGACTTATTAATTCCTCCTCTCCTGAAAGTAATGAACCAGATTGAAGAAACACAAAACTTGCCAGATTCATGTAAAACAGCAATAATTATAGTAATACCAAAGACGAGGAAAGATTCACTAACACCAGCATCGTATAGACCAATATCTCTACTTAATTCAGATTATAAGATAACAGCAAAACTATTAGCAAACAGATTGGCTGACTGTACACCAAAAATAGTAAAACTAGATCAAACTGGATTTATTAATAAAAGATGAACAATGGACAATATCTGTAAGTTCATTAACTTGATCCATGCAGTACAAGAAAATAAGATGGAAACAATGGTAGTTGCATTAGATGCCGAGAAAACCTTTGACAGGGTAGAATGGAATTATTTATTCAAAGTACTACAGAGGTTCAACCTACCAGAGAAATATATTATTGGATTAAAGCATTATATAAGGGACCATTGGTGAAGGTGACAGTAAATGGATATATATCGAACCAATTTAAATTAAGCAGGTCAACTAGGCAGGGATGTCCACTATCTCCCTCACTGTTCGCGTTAGCTATAGAACCCTTGTGAGAACTGATAAGAATGGAAAATAAAATAAAAGGGATAAAAATAAAAGAGAAGGAATATAAAATCAGTCTATTTGCAGATGACATCATAGTATACTTAATAGACTCAGAATTATCAATAAAAGAATTACATAAGAAATTGAAGGAATATGGAGAAGTATCGGGGTACAAGATCAACGCAAATAAAAGTGAAGCGATGCCAATGAATAATGCGGATTTCACAAAGTTTAAGAAAGAATCACCATTTAAATGGCAAACAAAAGCAATCCGATACCTAAGTATTAGACTAGATAATAATCTAGGCCATCTCTACAAATTAAATTATCAGCCATTAATGAAAAAATTACAAGATGACTTAGAACATTGGAAAGATTTACCACTAACACTGATAGGAAGAGTAAATTGCATTAAAATTAATATCTTCCCAAGGATAAATACCTATTTCAATCGTTACCAATTCCCTTAACAGAGAAATTCTTCAACGATCTAAAGCAGGGGTGTCAAACTCAAATTCACAGAGGGCCAAAATTAAAAACTTGGACTAAATCGTGGGCTAAACTAAATATTTATTGAAAATTTTCAACAACATCTGCATGTTTTCTCTTCTTTCAACATATGTAATGTTAAACTTTTTTCTTATTAAAATAAATGTTTAATAATAGTTTTGGTTAAACTCTTTCCAGAAGAAGCATTAACAAATGAGAAATAAAATATTCAATAAATAATATTTCTCTATAGCCTTTAAGCTCCTTTAAATGTATTTTTTTTCACAAGCCAAGTCAAATAAATAACAACTTGCTTCGATGAAAATCCAATCTTTCAACTATGAACAGTCCAAAGTTAACCAAAGAAAATATTAATCCAAGCTTAGCTTGCTCCACTGTGATTTACTCTGATGCACCTGGGTCTAAACCAGATACTTGGCATCTCTTCTTAGATGCAAGTTCATCAAACTCTGGGGTCAGCGTTTGCCTCCCACCTGTCTTGAAAGGTCCTGTTTTCTGTCTTTCGTTTGGCCATTTTTCGTAAGGGGTTTATTACATGTGAGTTGGGCGACAGGTCACAGATGCTAATGAAAGTAAAGAGAGGAGGTGGGGGCGATTAGCGCGCTGACGGGCCGGCGCCAACGCATTTGCAAAGCATTCTGGGATTTTTAATATTAGCTGTGCATGCGCTATACTCGCGCGGCGGCCAGCGAGCCAGCTCTAATACATATTTGATATGATCTTGCGGGCCAAATATAATTATATCACGGGCCAAATTTGGCCCACGGGCCTGAGTTTGACATGTGTGAGCTAAAGAAAATAATAAGGAAATTCTTATGGAAAGGGGGGAAACTGAGGATAGCATTAGATAAATTAACAGAATAGTACAAACAAGGGGGCTTACAGCTACCAAACTTTAAGAATTATTATAGAGCAGCACAATTAAGATATCTATCAGATTTTTATCAAACAAGGGAAAAACCAGATTGGACCAGATTAGAGCTAGATAAAATAGGGGAGAAGGTACCAGAACATATACTTTATAAGTGGGATGAAAAACTGATGCAACATAGAAGTTCACCAGTACTGCACCATCTGCTCAATATTTGAAAGAAGATTCACGCAGAAAGGAAAAAAACATTACCAACTACCAAAATTATTATTGATGCAAAATCAACTTATCCTTTTCACAATAGATAATCTTTCCTTTAGAGAATGGGAGAGAAAAGGGATCAAAAGAATAGAAAATTGTTTTTTTGGAAATGATTTATTATCTTTTGAACAAATGAAGTACAAATATGGTATAACTCATGGTACACTGTTTGCATACCACCAACTGAAAACCTACTTGAAGGACAAATTGGGAAGCAGGCTGAGGTTACCAGAAGGAAGCAGCTTTGAATATGTGATTACAGACACAATGATAATTAAAAGATTTATAACGAACATGTACATCAAGCTGCAAGAGAAAGAGAATGATGAAATAAGCAGTAAACCCAAACAAAAGTGAGAACAAGATCTCAACATAAAGATTAAAAAGTGGGAAAAGCTATGCTCCGGAACTATGAGAAATACAATAAACACGAGGTTACGCATGATAAAATATAATTGGTTACACAAGCTATATACCACGCCCCAAAAGTTCAATAAATGGGACCCAACAGTATCAGATAGATGTTTTCGCTGTAAGAAAGAAACGGGAACAACAGTACATGCAATTTGGGCATGGAGAAAGTGGAAAAGTTTTAGGAAGATCTAAATCAGGTATTAAATAAAATCACAAAAAGTAACATACCAAAAAATCCAGAGATCCTTCTTCTAACTAATATAAGAAGTAAAGAACTAGGCCTCAATTTGGATGAAGCACAAAAAAGATTTATTATGATAGCCTTAGCTGTAGCAAAAAAATGTATAATGTCAACCTGGAAATCAGAAGAGAGCCTGAGAGTACAGCAATAGTACATAGAAATTAATAAATGTATTCCATTGGAAAAAATAACATAATTTAAGAAATAACGTCACAGTATTCGAACAAATTTGGGAACCATACATGGAACACAACAGAGAGGGCCTACCATAGACCTCCACCCACTAAAATGACAGAATGAGAAGAAGACGAAATGAACTGACCCAGTGTGTAAAAGTAGATGACACAATTTTCTTGTTTATTTTCATTGTGTGATAACATTATTTAATGGGTTTATTATATTGTATATGTTGAACGTTTAGTGGGTAGGGAGGGGGGTAGGAAGGAGGGAGGGAAGGGAGGTGAAAAAGGGGAGAAAATGACACTATATTCAAGAGGGAAATGTTTGTGTGTATTTTGGTTAATATGGTTCATAGTGTGAAAAATTTTAAAAAGGAGGTCAATGAAGGAAAATATACAATGGGAATGCGATGGTGAATTAAAGTAACAGACAACTGTAAACTCATGATTGTCCTTGCAGACTGAACGGAGACAAGCCAAATTCTGTTCAGCCAACCTGTCACCCAATCTGATTTGTTTCGCCAATGTGGGAGAGATTACACTGTGAGCACCTAATGTGGTGAACTACAGTATATTGGAAGGTGGAAGCAAAGAAGCAAGAATAAAATGGCAGATTTTGCCAATTCTGCAGATACATGGGGAAGTAAAATGGATGTTGATTGAAATGAAAGAGTAAAACAGGGAGTTCAGGATGTTGAAGGAGATAGATATCAAGATGGAACTGACCAGAAAACGAGCTGAGGGAGGTCCTGATTTTTCTGGTTCCTTGATACATTTTTTGGACAACAACCCCCCTATAAAGGCTTCATATCTTTTATTTATGACAAATTTTTCTAATCTAAGACAAGCTCCGTTAATTAAAATCAAGAACAGCTGGGAGCAGAATTTGAACTTTATGCTGTCCAATGAGATTTGGAACTCTATTTTTAAACGATTAACATGAAATCCCTTTGTGCTTGGCATTGCCTGCTGCAATTCAAAGTAGCACTCAGAACCCATATGTCTAAATTTAAATTAAATTGGCTAATTTTTATTCGGACATAAATCCCCGATGTGATTAAAAAGAAAGTTTATTTTCATTTGTACCAAGATGCAGTGACAGAGGTTGGGTAATATTATAAATCGTACAAGTCATACATGGTACAGAGTTACAGAGTGAGATCATTTGGTATATGCACAAGCTTTCAGTGTTTTAGCAACAACTGACATAGCGGGCTTGTTGTCCAGATGTTCCAGGATTGAGTGTAGGGCCAAGGAGATGGCATCTGTTGTGGACTTGATTCGGCAGTAGGTGAACTGGAGTGGGTTGATGGGGACTTTGAGGCTGGAGTTGATTTGTGATTTGACCAACCTCTCAAAATGCCTTATGATGGTGGATGTCAGTCACAGTCTGGTGGTCATTCAGACCCCTCACTACATTCTTCTTTGGCACTGGGATGACAGTGGTTACTTGGAGCAGGTGGATACTTCATCCTGTAGGAGAGAGGGATGAAGAGGTCTGTGAACACTCCCTGATTGGTCTTTGTAGTCTCAAAAGACTCGTACAGAGACTGGGTCTGGTCCAGATGCTTTCTGCGGGTTCACACTCTGGAAGGATCTGACATTTGAGTAGCTGATGGTCGGTTTATTTGAGGTTGGGTAGGTGTGTTTTACAGGCTCCATGCTCGAAGTTGGCGTGGAGTGCACTGAGCTGATCCAGGAAGGATGTGCTGTTACTTGCCATTCTGCCCGGTTTTGCTTTGATAGTATGCATGCCCTGGCCCAGTTTCCACATCTGTGAGATTGGTCTGGGGCTCACATCTGGTTCAGACCTGTCTCTTGGCAGCACTGATGGCCTTGTGCAGGTTGTACCTGGATTTCCTGCGCAGTGCTGGTTCACCTGATGTGTATGCCACATTTCTGCTGTTCACCCATGGTTTCTGGTTGGCAGCACACAGATTCTTTTCTTTGGTGCTCAGTCTCCACATACTTACTGATGAAATCAGTGCCAAATACTTCCAATTTGATTAGAATTTCTGATACCCTGCTTTCCTCCCAGATGAGTGCACATTAGTATACTCATGATTTCAATATCATGTAACATTGTTACCATCAAACCCTCTGTCACGCATTTGGAATATAAACAACACTTTCCAAATACTGCGTGGCATAGTTAGCATAGAAGTGAGTGCAATGTTTATTACAGAGCCATTGACCCGAGTTTGAATCCAGCGCTGTCTGAAAGGAGTCTTATATTCTTCTCGTGACCGCCTGGGTTTCTTCTGGGAGTGCTCCAGTTTTCTACCAGGTTCCAAACACATTCAAGATTAGTAGGTTACATGGATCCACTACAGGGATCCACTGCATGGGCTGGAAGGGCCTGTCAAAGTGATATATTTCTAAATTAAAATTTTAAAATGTCAAAGGAATGTGCGGCTTCAACACTTAGTCACCTATATTGCTTTCCTTGGTATTACAATAATCCCAGTTAGTAACAGACAAGTTATGTTCCTGTAAAGAAATTGGTGACCTTGGGTAATTGTTTAGACCTCACCTGTCAAACTCTGGCCCACGGGCCATAATTATATTTGGCCCGCAAGATCATTTCAAAAATGTATTAGAGGTGGCCCGCTGGCCGCCGCGCCAGTATAGCGCATGCACAGCTAATACAACAAATCCCAGAATGCATTGGCGTCAGCCCGCTAATCGCCCCCACCTCCTTTGTTTACGTTGCAGGGTCTCACCATGGACTCTGGTTTTGGGGCCTGGCCGGTGTCAGGGGAAGCCAAGGCCACATCCCAGCGCCCGGAAACGGAGGCCTCGGGCCTGACCTCGCCAGGACCGTTGCCCACTCCCCCTCCCTGCCGCAGGCCAACCCACGACTCACGGTGACGGGGCCGCTGATCCGCCGAGATGCCACCCTGCAGCGAGAGCCGATGCCCCCGCACTGTCGTGTCCCCCCGCCCGCCCCCCCACCGCAGCGCGGCTGGCCGGTGTCAGGGGAAGCCAAGGCCGCTTCCCAGCGCCCGAAACCAGAGGCCTCGGGCCTGACCTCGCCAGGACCGTTGCCCACTCCCCCTCCCTGCAGCAGGCCGACCCGCGACTTACGGTGACGGGGCCGCTGATCCGCCAAGATTCCGCCCTGCAGCGAGAGCCGATGCCCCCGCACAGACGTGTCCCCCCGCCCGCCCCCCCACCGCAGCGCGGCCTGGCCGGTGTCAGGGGAAGCTAAGGCCGCTTCCCAGCGCCCGGAACCGGAGGCCTCGGGCCTGACCTCACCAGGACCGTTGCCCACTCCCCTTCCCTGCCGCAGGCCGACCCGCGACTTACGGTGACGGGGCCGCTGATCCACCAAGATTCCGCCCTGCAGCGAGAGCCGATGCCCCCGCACAGTCGTGTCCCCCCGCCCGCCCCCCCACCGCAGCGCGGCCTGGCCGGTGTCAGGGGAAGCTAAGGCCGCTTCCCAGCACCCGGAACCGGAGGCCTCGGGCCTGACCTCACCAGGACCGTTGCCCACTCCCCTTCCCTGCCGCAGGCCGACCCGCGACTCACAGTGATGGGGCCGCTGATCCGCCGAGATGCCGCCCTGCAGCAAGAGCCGATGCCCCCGCACTGTCGTGTCCCCCCGCCCGCCCCCCCACCGCAGCGCGGCTGGCCGGTGTCAGGGGAAGCTAAGGCCGCCTCCCAGCGCCCGGAACCGGAGGCCTCGGGCCTGACCTCACCAGGACCGTTGCCCACTCCCCTTCCCTGCCGCAGGCCGACCCGCGACTCACGGTGACGGGGCCGCTGATCCGCTGAGATGCCGCCCTGCAGCGATAGCCGATGCTCCCGCACTGTCGTTGTCCAATCCGATCGCCCGCAAACCCCGCCCTCCCGCACACAGGCCTGAGTAAGTATTATGAACATTAATCTCAGGATAAAACGATCTTCCAATAGTTTCATGTCACAGTGATAAATATATTCCTGGTTAAAAATGGTCCTGCACCTGGATACAAGCTCATTAGGCATAAAACTTGAAAAGTGTGTCAATCATAACCCTGCTAGAGTTCATGCCCACAATCAGTCACCCATTTGATTGTTTCAGGAATCATGTTATTCTCCCACATTCTCAATAGCCCTCAGATTTTTCTATTCGACAACACACTAGCAACATTTGACAAATCCTCTATAGAGAAATATTATTTATTGAATATTTTATTTCTCATTTGTTAATGCTTCTGGAAAGAGTTTATCCAAAACTATTATTAAACATTTATTTTAATAAGAAAAAGTTTAACATTACATATGTTGAAAGAAGAGAAAACATGCAGATGTTGTTGAAAATTTTCAATAAAGATTTAGTTCGGCCCTCGACTTAGTCCAAGCTTTTAATTTTGGCCCTCCGTGAATTTGAGTTTGACACCCCTGGTTTAGACTTTGTACCCTTTATGTCCATTATATTACCAATCAGTATTTCTTCTACCACTTCTTCAAACAATTCACAGACTGTTGGCCTTCCTCGTGAAATATTTTTTTAATAATCTGATCATCTAAGATTTTTCTGTAACATATTTGGGTACAGAATCCTTCATCTTTCTGATAATAATTGATCAATGTTGCTCTGAACTTGTTTCATCTATGTATTAGTATGAAGTGATCACATTTGCTGTTTCCTCATCCTCTGACACAATTCACTTTCCCAGTGGAGTAGGATGCCTCATCCATGGCCCTCCTTTCATTGGTGGAATTAACACGTACTGGGCTCAGTCCCAGCTTTTAATCTTCAGGATTAAATTGGGTTGTCAATTCTCCATTTTCCTCCATTCTGCCATGTTTAGCTTCTTCAATCTTTGCTTCCAATATCATGTCAGCTTTCTCATTCTCCCTGCTAAATACCAAGATGACTTTATGCTCTTCTCCCTCATGATTTTCTCTGTTATTTATGTTTCCATATATTTTTTTCTCTTTATATTCCTTGGTAAATAAAGTTTGTCAACTTTGTTTGCCTTTCTACTTGCCATTTGACGTAGAACCATAGAATACTATAGCACAGAAAACAGGAACTAGTCTGTGGCAACCATCATCTCCCTAGTCCTACTGACCTGTTCCCATTCCATAACCCTCCAGGCCTCTCCCATCCATGCATCTATCCAATTTATTCTTAAAACACAAGATCGAGCCTGCATGTACCACATCAGATGGCAGCTCATTCCACACTCCCACCTCTCTCTGAGTGAACACTTGCCCTTAATGTTCTGTCTAAACTTTTCCCCTTCATCTTAAATCTATGACCTATTGTATTTATCTCCCCCAATCTAAGTGGAAAAAGCCTACTTGCATCCACTCTGTCTATACCCCTCATAATCTTGTAAACCTCTATCAAATCCCCCTCATTATTTTCTAATCTTTAAAATTCCCTTTTGATATCCTCTTTGTAATTTATTTCCAAATAATATACTTTCAAATTGATCAGAATTGCTGATACCTTGATTTCCTCCTTTGCATATCGTATCTCAATGTTATTGCCTATAAATGAGATGCTTCCTGCTTTAATACACAAATATTGCAGCATGCATCACCTGGATCAAATTAGGTTCCCTGCGCGGATCGCGTAATCAGCAGTAAATGATGGAATGATGGAAAACTGGAACAACACACAAAATGCTGGAGGAACTCAGCAGGTCAGGCAGCATCCATGGAAAGACATTAAAAGTCATCTTGGAGTATTGTGTTCAGTTCTGGATACTTCATTAGAAGAAGGATATTGAGGCTTTGTAATGGGTGCAAAGGAGATTCACTGGGATGTTGCCTGGGTTGGAGAACATGTCATATGAAGCAATGTTGACAAAGCTAATAATTTTCTCTTCAGAGTAATGAAGGATGAGTGGTGACTTAATAGAGGTAGATAAGATATTGAGGGGCTGAGACAGGATGGCTGTTTCCTTGAGTGAAAATATCAAATACCAGAGAACACCTATTTAAGATGAGTGGAGGAAAGTTTAGGGGAGATGTCAGAGGTAAAGTTTTTACTTAGAGAGTGGTGGGTGCCTGGAATGCATTTTCGGGGATGGTGGTGGAGGCAGCTTTTAGGTAGATACATGGAGCTACAAAAACAATAGTAGGTTATGCATGTTAGATAGGAAAGGTTTAGATTGCTATGAAGTAAGCTTCCATAGGTTGGCACAACACTGTGAGCTGAATGGCCTGTACTGTGCTGGAATGTTCTATGTTCTATATTTCAAGCCAGAACCCCAGAAATAACAAGAATCAGGCAACAACCCAATAAGGGAGGAGGAGTGAGGAAGAGGAGCACAGGCTGGCAAGTAACAGGTGGATACAGGTGAGAGGGAAAGAAAAGATAAGAGTTGAGAAGTGATAGGGAGAAGGGGCAGAGGGCTGAGAATGATGTTCTGTGATAGGACAAAGGAAGGGAAGTGTGGGTGATAGACAAGAAAGGTGGGTGGGGGAGGGGAAGGAAAATGGACAGAAAGAGGAAAGGGGGCAGAGAGAGAATGGAAAGCAAATGGGGATGAAAACTAGGGGGAAGGGGATTACTAGAAATTGGAAGTCCACAATGATGCGGTCCCATTGGATACTGCTGAGACAAAATTTAAGTTTGTTGATTATAATCCAATTGTACAAATGCAATCTGACAAAACCATATTTTCTGGTCCTCATTGCAAAAACATGCGAGCATTCATACAGACAGTTGAAACATTTGCAGTGCGTTTATGTAAAATAAATATTCTTACATTGCTAAATAAATAGTAGAGTCTTGGAGATTTTGTATGAGCATCAGTCATTCAGCATTCTCACTGCCCGAGGGAAGATGTTTCTCAGCCTGGCGAGTCTGACTCTGATACTTCCATATCTCTTTCCCGATGGGAGCAGCTGGAAGATTCTCCATGCAGGTTAATGAGGGTCCTCAATGATTTTGGGAGCCCTCTTCAAACAACTTTCCGTGTAGATCACATCGATAGGGATGGGGAGGAGGGGGATGGAGGAGGCTGGAAATGCCACCATTATGGGGATTGACTGCCGATCCGATGCTCTACAGTAATTGTACCAGACTGAGATACAACCAGCCAGGATGCTCTTGATAGCGCTTTTTTAGAAAGCTGATAGGATGGTCATCGGTAGCCTCACCCTCCTCATTCTTCTCAGGAAATGCAGTCCCTGTTGTGCCTTCTTGACAACTGAAGAGATGTTGTGTGTCTGAAATAGGTCACTTAAATGGACTCCAAGGAACTTGATACTTTCTACTGTCCACTACTGAGCTTTTAATGTGCAATGGAGTGTGGTCATCTCTGGTTATTCCTATGGTGGAGGAGTCTAGGACAAGAGGACAAAACTTCAGGAATGAAGGGCATCCACTTAAAACAGAGATGCGGAGGAATTTCTGTAGCCAGAGGGTGGTAAAATGGTGGAATATGCTAATATGCTGTCACAGGTGGTTGTGGAGGTCAGGTCATTAGGCATATTTAAGATGGATGATATGCTCTTGATGAGCCAGGCCATCAAGGTTATGGGGAGAAGGCTGGGCAGTGGGGCTGAGTGGGAAAATGGATCAGCTCATGTTAAAATGGTGGGACAAACTCAGTAGGTTGAATTGCCTATTTCTGTTTCAATATCTTATGGCCTTGTGTGTTGTTTCTCTAAGTTTCAGATGGACTCAACTCAGCAGATCTTAGACAGGCCAGTGTGGCAATGGGGTGTGGAATGGAAGTGGCTGGCTGCCACTCTCTTGTTCACTCACCCCTTCCCACTAATCACACCCACCACATGGCACTTATCCTCTGACCATATAAAATGTTACATCTGCCCCTGTACTCCTCCCTCACAACCGTCCAGGCCCCCAAACATTTCTTCAAAGCGAACAACACTTCACCTGTCAAACTGTTGGGGTCATTTACTATATCTGGTGCTCTCAATGTGCCCTCCTCTACATCAGGAAGACTGGATGCAAACTGGGAGAGAGCCAAGTTGATCACCTTCACTCTTGTCAGGTTCAAAAGCAAGGACCTCCAGTAGCCAGTGACGTCAAGGTTTCTGGCCCCAAATGTTGGAATGTTTATTTCTTTCCCAAGATGCTTCCTGACCTGCTGAGTTCCTCTATCATTTTGTGTATAATTGAGGCTGTAATCAGTGTTAATTCCACCCAGAGGATGACTCAAATCATGACTTGTGTGGGCCTCACTCAATTTGTGGCACCTCTGAAGCAGTCAGAAAGGGCATCAGCCTGTTAATCCACACCCCTATGGAAGCCAGGAGTCCCAATACACAATGACTGCCTTTAAGGAGAACCAATTGAAAGAGAGATCTTGAAGTACTGGGGAATGAAATACATGGCAGGAATGATTAAATGGTTCTTGTACAGGGTTAGGGTTCCAAATACAGGACAGAGAATTTGGTGGTGACAATGTTGCATATTATAGGATCGGAATCAGAATTTATTGTAATAAATTTGGTGCTTTGTGGCAGAATCACAGTGTAAATGTTCATGTTATAACCATCTTACAAAATTACTATAAAAAAATTAAAATGATAGTGCACGAAAAGTGAGGTGGTGTCTTTGGTTAATTGATTATTCAGGAATCTGATGGTAGTGGGGAAGAAGCTGCCCTTATGCCACTGAGAGCTTGTTGTTAAGCTCCTGTACCTCCTTCCTGATGGTAGCAAAGTGAAGAGGGAATGGCCTGGGAGGTGGGGGTCTTTGCAGATAGAGGCTGCTTTTTTTAAGACACCGCCTCATGTAGATGTCCTCGATGGAGTGGAGTCTGGTGTCTGTAATGTCGCATGCCGAGTTAACAACACTCTGGAGTTTATTCATGTCCTGTGAGTTGGTGACTCCATATGAGGCAGTGATGCAACCAACCTCCATGTACACATGTAGAAGTTCACAAGAGTCTTCGGTGACATACTGAATCTCAGCTGCTAGCGAGCCTTCTTTGTGATTGCATCAACATAAAGGCTTCAGGATAGATCCTTGGAGATGTTGACATCCAGAAACTTGAAGTTCTTGACCTGCTCCACTACTGAACCCTTGATGATGACTGAGTCGTGTTCCCCAATTTCTTCTTGAAATCCACAATCATCTCCTTGGTTTTGCTGATGTTGAGCACAAGGTTGTTGTCATTACACCATTCAACGAGCTGATCTGTCTCCTCCTGTACATTTCCTCATTACCATTTGTGATTCTGCCGACAACTGTGGTGTCATCAGAAAACTTGTTGATGGCATTAGAATTATACCTGGCCAGAGTCATGGGTGTATAATGAGTTGAGCAGTGGGCTAAGGACACATAAGGGTTCCAATGCGCATTCGCCTGGGAGGAAAGCAGGGTATCAGAGATTCTGATCAAATTGGAAGTTTTTGGCACTGTCTTCATCAGCAAGTGTGTGGAGACTGAGCACCAAAGAGTTACAGATTTTATATGAAAGGAAAGTTGCCTGCTAGATTTTATATTAATATTGGAAGTGACTTTTCAAAGGAGATCAATTCAGACACAGGGAATCCGACTGGCCAACTCATTGAAAGGAGAATGGATTTCTGGTGCTCATGTCATCAATTCTCCATCACACTCCCACTTTGACCTCTGTGTCTGACCTTTGCTTTAGAATTTGATATGTTGTGAGGCTGAATGTCCATTGAAATTATTGCCTTGCGATCACATGACCCCTCCCCTCCAGCACAGATTAAAATCAATCAAACTCAAATTAGTCCTGAAATCTGGATGTGTAACGAGGATGTGTGGTTTATTGCAAGGTGGCTTGTCATTGAAACAGTAAGGAAATGGAACCCCAGCTCAATAGCCACTTGGACAAAGCAAGCAGGCTCCTCAACTGGAAGCATATCTTCCTTACATTCCTGCAATATTGACTTGTAAGTTCTGAGAATTGAAATGTAAAGTCAAATGAGCCACATTTAAAGTTTCACTTCCCTCCAGTCTTGACCACCAGACATGGTCATTCATTTTATCAGTGTTGAAATATTCCAACCCTATTATTTCAACATGTTTATGCATATTTTTGCTACTCGAGGGCAGGACTCATTACTTTGATTTATCAAGGTCAATGTTGCAAAAACTTTCTTTATCACCCTATCTACCTGAGACACCATTTTCAGGGAATTATGCAACTGTATTCCCAGATCCCTCTGACCTGTCACACAGAAGTTCCCTACCATTTATTATGCAAGTCCCACCCTGGTTTGTCCTCCCAAAGTCTGATATATAGGATTTATGCAAGCATGCAATAATGAGAGTTCAAAACCAACCTTTTCCTGTAAAAGTTAAGGATACTTCATAAAGTTATAGTCACATAGCATAGAAATAGGCCCTTCAGTCCAACCTGCTCACAGCGATTAAAAGGCCTTATCCATAGTAGACCCACCTGCCTGCATTTGGCCCATATCCCTCTAAAACCAATCTATACGTACACCTGTCTAAGTTCTTTTTAAAACACTGCAGTAGTTCCAGCTTCAACCACCGCCTGCGGCAGCCCATTCCACCCTCTGTGTAGAAAAACTACCCCTCAGGTTCCAATTAAATCTCTCCCTTTTCATCTTAATCCTCTGTCCTCTGTTTACCAATTCCCTTATTCTGGACAAAATACTCAGTGCATTCACCTCATAACTTTATGCATCTTTAGGAGATCACCCTCATCCTCCAGCACTTCAAAGTATAAACCCCTAGTTCAAGGAACCCTGGAGATGAAGGGCTATTGATGTTTGAAAGAAGAGAAAAAGGAAGAATATGGTAGATCAAGAGAATTGAAAACATGGGATTCCCAACAGGAGTACAGAAAGTGCGAGAGGACAAAAAGGGTCCACAAAATCTGGACCAGATTAAGGAACATTTCAAAGTATTTTCTGAGTATAGATAACTGAGTCCACTGTTGTTCTTCATCTATATTAATGATTTGGATAAGAATGTAGTTAGGATGGTTAGTAAGCTTGCAGATAACACCAAAATTGGTGGTCAACAGACAGTGAAGGTTTTCTAAGGTTACACCAGAATTGAATCAATTGAGAAAGTGGCTGTCTTGGGTAAACTTATACCTCTCATTTTGTTCGTTTTAGATTGGTCACAGTGTTTGAGCTACCGAAAGAAAATAGACACACACACACCGAGAGCAGTTCAGATTATACAAATGTTTATTACAAATTCAAAAGCTGATTTCAAACTACAATATGCAAGCCCTTCCCAATTATATTTATCAACGTCTGGACTGGTCCCAACTGCTGAAGCGAGGTTGTCGGGGTGCCGGTAGCAGTTGGCTGGACTCTAGAAGTTCTTCTTCTTGCTGAGAGATGTTGCCACCTCTCGGAGAATCTCAAACTTCAGCAGCGGGACCATGGCTTACATTACCCAAAAACTGCTTACCCAAGCATCTATTCCCAGCACAGTAAGAAAGATAAGCGAGCAAGCTAGCATGCTAGGCTTCTATCGAATAACATAATTTTCATCTTATCACTTTGAATAATGGTTTATTTTGCAATAAGGCTAGGCCTCTGACAGTCTGTGACCGAAACAAGCAGGAAGATTAAATGTTCTTGGTACACAGATGTCCTTTCGTCAGATAACAGCATCTCTGGCCCCTCGGTGGAATTTAGCTTATGTCTGCTGATTCTAAAAACAAGCAGGTTCTCCGCCTTGCAGAAGCAAAGGCTGCAAAAGGAAAAAAACACGGTTAGAATCTTCCATTACAGAGGCCAAAAGAATGGCTGAGAGAATTTAACCCAGACTCATTAGAACATTACATTTTAGGAATTGAAACAAGGACATGACTTATATTGTTAATGGCAGGGGTACAGG
Source organism: Narcine bancroftii (assembly GCF_036971445.1). NCBI lineage: Eukaryota > Metazoa > Chordata > Chondrichthyes > Torpediniformes > Narcinidae > Narcine > Narcine bancroftii. The sequence goes on from NC_091476.1 coordinate 177,432,009, forward strand.
TAGACATCAGGGTACAAGTACATAGTCCCTTAAAAATGGTGACACTGATAGATAGGGTGGTGACGAAGACTTTTAGCACATTTTCCTTCATTGGTAAGGCCACTGAGTACAAGAGTTGGGATGTCATGTTACAGCTGTACAAGACATTGGTGAGACCACAATTGGCATATTGTTTGCAGTTCTGTTGTCTTGCCATATGTGTATAAGATTGGTAGAGTAGACAGTCAGCATATTTTTCCAGGGCAGCAAACAGAGGACATCTGCTTAAGGTGATTGGAGGAAAGTTTAGGACAGACACAGAGCTATGTTTTTTTTTAAAAAAAGAGAGTGGTAGGTACATAGAGTGCATTGCCAGAGTGGGAACATTAGATCTTAGATCGGCACATGCATGTAAGAAAAATAGGAGGTTATGTGCTGTGAGGTTGAGAAGGGTTAGATCGATGGTTGAGTAGGTTTATATCGGTCACCACAACATTGTGGGCCAAAGAGCCTGAACCTTTTTGTATGTTCTATATGCTAGCCCCACTTGGAGAATTGCGTGCAGACCTAGTTGCCACCCCACAGGAATTGGGCAGGCTGGGTATGCTTTCATTAGAATGTTAGAGAGTGAAGTATGCAATTAGGTTTATAAAATTATGGAAACATAAATGGGATAGATTATCAGAACCATTTTCCCCAGGAAGGGGAGTCTGGAAACTGATATCTCTATTCAATGCCCTGACTGACAAAGGCCCAGCAGCTTCTTCACCATCCTGTCTACCTGCATTGTCACATTTATGGAACTCGGTACCTGTACCCCTACGTTTCTCTGAGCTACAACACACTCTATTCACTTGATATGTAGTCCTGCCTTAGAGTAGCAAAAATATACATAAACAATACTTACAAGTCAGTATTGCAGGAATGTAAGCAAGATATGCTTCCAGTTGAGGAGCCTGCTTGCTTTGTCCAAGTGGCTATTGAGCTAGGGTTCCATTTCCTTACTGTTTCAATGACAAGCCACCTTGCAATAAACCACACATCCTCATTACACATCCAGATGTCAGGACTAATTTGAGTTTGATTGATTTTAATCTGTGCTGGAGGGGAGGGGTCATGTGATCGCAAGGCAATAATTTCAATGGACATTCAGCCTCACAACATATCAAATTCTAAAGGAAAGGTCAGACACAGAGGTTGAAATTGTATAAGATATTGATTAGGCCAATGGAGTATTATGTCCAGTTCTGGTTGTTTAACTGGAGGAAAGACGTCAATAAAATTGAAAAGAGTGTAGAAAATATTTATGAGGATGTTGCTGGGACTTGAGGAGCTGAGTTACAGGGAAAGGATAAACAGGTTGGTGCTTAATTCCCTAAGGCATCAGAGATTGAGGGGACTTTTAACAGAGAAATATACACAATTATACGGATAGAATAAATGCAATCAGGATTTTTCCACTGAGATTCGATGAGTCAAGAACTGGAGGACGTGTTAAGGTGGTGAAAGTGCAGAATGAGCAGCCAGCAGAGGTGGTGAATGCAGGTTTGATTTTGACATTTCAGATAAGATTCGATAGGTACATGGACAGGAGAGGTATGGAAGGCTACGGACTGGTTGCAGGTCAATAGGACTAGTCAGAATGATAATCGGCATGGATTAGATGGACCAAAGGGCCTTTTTTATGTGCTGTAGTGTTTTCTAATGTTGCACTTGTTAATTCTTCTTCCTGGAATTTCCTTGTAGTACAGCTCCTCTTTCTTCAACCATGGTGGAGGCATGCTGTTTGGATTCACTTCTGAAGGCCAAGAAACTCTCGGCCAGCATCCTTTATCTTCTCTAGCATGCAAGACTGAGAAATTGTGTCATACCACGAATACTCGAGGGGCCTCCATCAAAGGCTCTGCAAACCGGTGGGCTGGGGTGTTTGCCTGCATTGTGAGTTTTGTTGTTGGTTCAGAAGTATCCTGTTGGCTGACAATCCCATAGGTGTATTCTGCACTCATTCAACTAATTACCTGTGAAATTTGATCGCAAATACCATCTCTAAAACCCCTGGTGGTTGTGGAGGCCAGGTCATTGGATGCATTTAAGGAAAAGATTGATAAGTTCTTGATTAGCCAGGGCATCAAAGTTTATGGGAAGAAGGCCGGGCAGTGGGGCTGAGTGTGAAAATTAATCAGCTCATGAATGAATGGTGGGAAAGACTTGTTGGGCTAAATGGCCCATTTCTGCTCCTATGGCTTATGGTCTTATGGTGTTAAGCTCAAAACCTGTAAAGATGTTAAAAGCTTTCTTTATTAGCCCCACCCCACTTCTGGGTGACAAATGGAAACTATCCCGACTAACTTTCGACATATCTTCTGTGGTGGCTGAAGGTCCTGTGATAAATTAAACACCTAAATTAGAACCATCAGAATAAGAATGATCAAGGCGATTATTATGCACACAATAGTTTTTTCACCAAATGGCAGCCTCAAACCCACCAGTGAAATGCTGAATTCTGACACAAGGGAGCTGTGAGGCCTTGAACTTGTGTCTCAGGTCCCACCCCTCTCCAGAATGCATTCTCTACAGCTCTGATTCCTTGCAACTCTCTTCTCAAGTAGTCTCTCAGCAGCAGGGAAAGAGGGCACAAGCCTGGGGTTATTTGTTGAAAGTGATATTGAAGGAAAACACCCCCCCTTCCCCTTTTGTTCGGACATGTTCCCCCACACCTTGATGAAGGGCTCAAGCCCGAAACGTTAGTGAGGTATCTTTACCTTTGTTACTTAACACTGTTTGACCTGTTGAGTTTCTCCAGCATTTGTGTGTTTTTTCACTTAACCACGGTGTCAACAGAATCTTGTGTTTTACCCTTGAAGGAAAACAGGATGCTTCATGAAGATGAAGCTGGGTATGAATGCTGGCTCAGCAGGTGCAGATGAAAGGAATTAGCAGGGAGACGGGGAAATAGACTTGAAACAATGTTAGAATAGAAGAGCTGTGTGGGAGTAAAGCAGAGATTTAGCAGATTAGATGATGAACTTTTTATTCAGTAAAATGCCTGTGTCATTCAATTTTGGAGAATGGAGGCACAATGCGAATGCCCACCTCCATTGTAATCTCCAAACACACTTTAGTGTTGTAGGCAGGCTTCTATCTCCTTCAGCAGGGAATATTGCGTCTGTACTCACACTGACAGCTGGCAGTGTGATATCCAGTGATGAGTCACTGAACCAAGGGCAGCCTCGACTCATTTGCACTTCATATTATGTTTGCTTGGCCTGTGTCCAACTTCATGGTCTGTCCGGTGTCATGTCTGTTATGTCCAATTAATGAGTGGACTGTAAATTAAGTCATGCACTTGGTCATCATACAAATTCAACCTCGAAAATAGGGAAACCTGGAAATAACACAGTATTATAATATATTATGAGGTTTATGGAGCCAGAGCTTTTTTCTTTGGATCAATGAAGGATGAGAGGTGACTTAATGGAGAAATATAAATTTTGAGGGGCATAGATAGGGTAGATAGCCTTTGTCCTGGGGCAACAATAACAAATACCAGAGAACATCTGTTTAAGGTGAGCGGAAGAAGGTTTAGGGGAAATGTCAGACTAAGTTTATTGCACAGAGGGTGCATGCCTGGAATGCACTGCTGAGTTGATGATAGGGACATTTAAAAGATTCTTCAGTAGGCACAAGGCTGTAAGGGAGGGAAGGATTAGATTGTTGTGGATTAGGTTAAGCCAGGTCAGCCCAACATCGTGGGCTGAAGAGCCTGCACTGTGCTGGAATGTTCGATAATCCATGTAAGATAGAGGCTGTGTTAACAAGTCTCTGACCAACATTCTGCTGAAATGTCCTCATATCCTGTCTCAGGACCTTCCTCCCTCATGTAACTATTCTAATGGACTTAAAGAATGAGGTAAGTGTTCTTCTATTTAGGCTGATTGGTAGGTTATGTGAAGAAACCAGCCTCTACTCAGGTCTGGAGGCCAAGAACCATAAAGTTGATGATACTATTACTTGTCCAAGTCCACTGCAGTATACATGGCAAAGGCCACTACACAGGCACTACCCAAAGGTTTCACACAGAATTGATACAGATAGGTCCAACATTATCCAAGACTCATTAACAACAGACACCACTTGGGCTTCATTTGCAATATACCAATGGATTTATCAGAACATTGACTTAGAAGTGTGAAGGGTGTCATCAGCAGAAGTGGAATTCACCCTCAAAATTGGTCATTCCATTTGGATTCAGTAAGCCAAAGTAAGGGGTTTTAGAGATGGTATTTGTCAGCTGCAATGTGACTCAGATCGAGAGATAATGAAGTGATCGCCACTGGATTCAAATAAGTTTTGGAGATATTGAGATATCTCTGTTTTTGTACCATTGAAAATGGATTATTTTCAACTGGATTGAATATCAATCATCTTGTGATTCCTAATTTTTCAAAGGAAGTCTTATGGAAAGCTGTAGGTGTCGTTGCAGATTTCATATACATTGAATGGTAGACAATTGAGGTGTGCAGAGCAACAAAGGGATTTAGGAGTGATGGTAAATAGTACCCTCAAGGCTGATACTCAGGTAGATGGTGTGGTGAAGAAGGCATTTGGAATGTTGGCCTTCATAAATCGGAGTATTGAATTCGAGAGTAGGGAGGTTATGATGAAATTGTACAAGGCATTGGTGAGGCCAAATTTGGAGTACTGTGTACAGTTTTGGTCACCGAATTATAGGAAAGATATAAATAAAATAGAGAGAGTGCAGAGAAGGTTCACGAGAATGTTGACAGGATGTCAGGGTTTGAGTTACAGAGAAAGGTTGAGCAGCCTGGGGCTTTTTTCTCTGGAGCGTAGAAGATTGAGGGGGGATTTGATGGAGGTGTTCAAGATTTTAAAAGGGACAGAGAGAGTCAACGTGGATAGGCTTTTTCAATTAAGAGTGGGGGATATTCAAACCAGAGGCCATGGTTTGAGATTGCAGGGGTAAAATTATAAGGGGAACATGAGGGGAAATTTCTTCACGCAAAAGTTGGTTGGGATGTGGAATAAGCTTCTGGCAGAGGTGGTTGAAGCAAGGACATTATTTACATTTAAGGAAAGACTGGATAATTACATGGAGGGGAGAGGATTGGAGGGGTATGGACCAGGTGCTGGTAAGTGGGATTAGGAGGGTGGGGATTTGTTCCGGCATGGACTAGTAGGTCTTTGCCCTCAGACAGCTCCAAGAAAAGTGCAGAGAACAAAACAAAGGACTCTACATCACCTTTGTTGACCTCATCAAAGCCTTCGACACCGTGAGTAGGAAAGGGCTTTGGCAAATACTAGAGCGCCTCGTTGCCCACCAAAGTTCCTCAACATGGTTATCCAACTGCACGAAAACCAACAAGGTTGGGCCAGATACAGCAATGAGCTCTCTGAACCCTTCTCCATTAACAATGGCGTGAAGCAAGGCTGCGTTCTCGCACCAACCCTCTTTTCAATCTTCTTCAGCATGATGCTGAAACAAGCCATGAAAGACCTCAACAATGAAGACACTGTTTACATCTGGTACCGCACGGATGGCAGTCTCTTCAATCTGAGGCGCCTGCAAGCTCACACCAAGACACAAGAGCAATTTGTCCATGAACTACTCGTTGCAGACAATGCTGCTTTAGTTGCCCATTCAGAGCCAGCTCTTCAGCGCTTGACGTCCTGTTTTGCGGAAACTGCCAAAATGTTTGGCCTGGAAGTCAGCCTGAAGAAAACTGAGGTCCTCCATCAGCCAGCTCCCCACCATGACTACCAGCACCCCCACATCTCCATCGGGCAAACTCAAAACGGTCAACCAGTTTACCTATCTCGGCTGCACTATTTCATCGGATGCAAGGATCGACAACGAGATAGACAACAGACTCGCCAAGGCAAATAGCACCTTTGGAAGACTACACAAAAGAGTCTGGAAAAACGACCAACTGAAAAACCTCACAAAGATTAGCGTACACAGAGCCGTTGTCATACCCACACTCCTGTTCAGCTCCGAATCATAGGTCCTCTACCGGCATCACTTACGGCTCCTAGAACGCTTCCACCAGCGTTGTCTCCGCTCCATCCTCAACATTCATTTGAGCGACTTCATCTCCAACATCGAAGTACTCAAGATGGCAGAGGCCGACAGCATCGAATCCACGCTGCTGAAGATCCAACTGCGCTGGGTATGTCACGTCTCCAGAATGGAGGAACATCGTCTTCCCAAGATCGTGTTATATGGAGAGCTCTTCACTGGCCACCGAGACAGATGTACACCAAAGAAGAGGTACAAGGACTGCCTAAAGAAATCTCTTGGTGCCTGCCACATTGACCATCGCCAGTGGGCTGATATCGCCTCAAAACGTGCATCTTGGCGCCTCACAGTTCGGCGGGCAGCAACCTCCTTTGAAGAAGACCGCAGAGCCCACCTCACTGACAAAAGACAAAGGAGGAAAAACCCAACATCCAACCCCAACCCACCAATTTTCCCTTGCAACCGCTGCAATCGTGTCTGCCTGTCCCGCATCGGACTTGTCAGCCACGAACGAGCCTGCCCCTCCATAAATCTTTGTCCGCGAAGCCAAGCCAAAGAAGAAGAAGGTTGTTATATGGATTTATATAGCACAGATGCAGGCCCTATCCATGCTGACCATCAAGTACCCATTTATCCCCATCCCATTTACCAGATGCTGGTCAAAGCCTTGATGATTCAAGCATTTGCACAGATGCTTCATAAATACAAGGTACCTGTGTCCAACCATGCTCTTCACACTCCCCCCCCCCCACCAAACTTTTCACTCCTATCTCACAAACCTCCTCTAGTTTTAGACACTCTACTCTGTGAAAAGTTTTCTAATGGCTATATTTTTTATTTTATCTCATAAGTTTGTTTATCTCTATCAGGTCACCACTCAGCCTCCTCTGCTCCATTGAAAACAAATCCTATTGAGACAGTTCTCCTCAAGACTGACATTGCCAATCCATGCAGCAATGCTGAATCTCCTCTGCACCTTTTGAGTGCAATCCTGTGTGTCATAATGTGTAATGATCAGAACTGCAGACAGGAATCCTGCTGGCCATGAGAATATAAGAAAATGGGGCAGGGGTAGGCAATATGTCCTGGAGCCTGCTTGCCACTCAAAACTATCATAGTTTTATAAGTTATCATTATACAGGTGAGATTCCAGAAGTCGGGAGGGTGGCATATATTGTTTCTTTATTCAAGAAAAGCCTGGGAACTACAGACCCATGAGCTTAACATCTATGGCTGGTAAGTTACTAGAGAGAGTATTCTAAGGTGTATATGTACTTGGATGGACAAGGGCTGATTAACATAACATAACATAACAATTACAGCACGGAAACAGGCCATTAGGCCCTTCTAGTCCGCACCGAACCAAACACCCCTTTCTAATCCCACCTCCCTGCACAATGCCCATAACCCTCCATCTTCTTCTCATCCATATACCTGTCCAACCTTTTCTTAAATAATACAATTGACTCCGCCGCCACTATTTCTCCCGGAAGATCATTCCACACAGCTACCACTCTCTGAGTAAAGAAGTTCCCTCTCATGTTACCTCTAAACCTCTGCCCCTTAATTCTTAACTCATGTCCTCTTGTTTTAAACTTTCCTCCTCTTAACGGAAATAGTCTATCCACATCCATTCTGTCTATCCCTTTCATAATCTTAAATACTTCTATCAAATCCCCTCTCAACCTTCTACGCTCCAAAGAATTAGGGATAGTCATTATGGCTTTGTGTGTGGGAGGTCATGTCTCACAAATCTGATCGAGATTTTGGGCAGAGCTGTAGGTGTCGTTGCAGATTTCAGTAAGATATTTGAGAAGGTTTCACATGGTAAGCTGCTCCAGAAGGTAAGATTGCATGGGATTCAAGATGAACTATCACAATGAATGGATAGAAAATCGGCTTCATGGAAGAAGGTGGAACATCATTTTTTGGATTGGAGGCCTGAGACTAGTGATTCACAGGGCTTGAGATGAAAATATTCATGGCATTATTAGTAAGTTTATGGATGACACTAAAGTATCTTGTATTGCAGACAGTGAAGGTGGTTGCCAAAGATTGGAATAAGATCTTGATAGCTTGGGCAGGTGGGCAGAGGAATGTTTGATGGAATTTAATGCAGAGAAATGTGAGGTGATGCATTTTGGGAGGTTTAACATGAATATACAATCAATGATAAGGATCTGGGGAGTGTTATAGAGTGGATGAATCTAGGAGTATAGGTACAGAGTACCTTGAAAGTGACAACAAAAAGACTTTTGGCACATTGGTCTTTATCAGTAAAAAACTAAAGTATCAAGATTGGGAGGTCACATTGCAGTTGTATAAGACATCGTTGGAGGTGTCATTGGAGCATTGTGTTCAGTTCTGGTCACCGTGCTACATGAAAGATGTTGTCAAGCTGGGGAGGGTGCAGACAGTATTTATAAGGATGTTGCCAAGACTCAGGGGCCTGAGCTATAAGGAGAGGTTGAACAGACTAGGACTTCATTCCTTGGAGTGCAGGAGGATGAGGGACGATCTCCAAGGGGTATATATAATCATGCGAAGAATAGATTGGGTGAAAGTAGAAAGTCTTTTGCTCAGAGTAGGGGAACCTCTGTTGAGGATATAGGTTTAAGGTGAAGGTGGAGAAATTTAACAGAAACCTGAAGAATAACTTTGCATTTACCAACATTCTACTCCACCTTCTGGAATCTCGCCCACTCGTTTAAACTGTCTGTATCTCTCTACATCCACTGCACATTTTGCTTTTCCACACAATTTAGTTCGACACTCTGTCCCTTCTTCCAAATCATGCGACCTTATTGTAATGATAAGTCTTTTGTGTGATACGTTATCGAATCCCTTCTGGAAATCCACTACATCCACCAGTTCTTCTTTCCACAGTGCTGATTATATTTAATTCCTTTATTGTCAGTACATAAATACACAAAATTTGTTAACTTTCACTTGCCAAAGGCACAGAAAGAGGCACCACTAGATTAGCATCTCCACAAGAGAAATAAAACCCAAAATAAACTAAAAAAAGTCCCTTCAGAGACTCTGAGTGTCTGTGCAAGTGATCCCTGAGTATCCTCCACATATCTGCTGTGTATTTCCCTGAGATCATCTGTTGCCAATTTATTTTCACAAGTTCCTTCCTCATCTCATCATAATTAGCCCTTTCCCAATTAAACCCTTGCCAATTTAGTCACTCCTGTTCTTGTACATAGCAATGCTGAATGCCAGGAACTTGTGGTCATTGTCACCAAATGCTCTGCCACTGAGACATCTGTTACCTGACTCGATTCATCATCGAGTAGTAGAGTCAGAAAAGCCTCTCATCTAGTCGTCTTGTCCACATAAGGAATCCTTTTTAGATACATCTGACTAATTTTGCTCCACCTATCTGTTTGGCAGTAAGGAGGTGTCAATCAATATTAGGGAAGTTGAATTTTTCCATACCAATATTCATTACCTCATCAATTTTCCTGTCCATGTTATTTGTACCAACATGGGCCATGACATCTGACTGCTCACCCTCCCTTTCAAAAATTCTATTGACTCAATCAGACATCTCTGACCCTGGCACATGGGAAGCAACATACCATTCGAGAGTCTTGGATCCCTTCTACAGAATCTTCTGTCAATTCTCCTTAACAATTAACCCCCTATCATGATTGCTGTCCTCCTGTCTTCCCTGCCCTACTGAGCCACAGACCTAAACTCTGTACCAGAGTCCTGGCTGCTGTGGGTTTTCCCTGGTAGATAATTTCCACCCCATCCTCCTCCCCCCTCAATGGTATTCAAAACAGTATACTTGTTACTGAGGGGAATGGCTACATGGGAAATCCTGCACTTACTGCCTGTTCCTTTTCCCTCTCCTGACAGTCACCAGATACCTTCTCTTTGCCTTCCAGTCATTACTGCCCTCTGTCTCCCTATAACTCATGTCTATCACTCTCTTTGCTTCCTGAATGATTTGGAGTTCATTCAGCTCCAGCTCCAGTTCCCAACTCATCTATGTGGAGGTGTGGCTGGATCCACCTCTGCACCAGCGTAGTCAGCAGGGATATTAGTAGTGTCCCAGATTTCCTACATTCTGCAAGAGGAGCGGGCCACTGCCCTAGCTCGTAAGCAAGTAGCATTAACGGCATCCTACACATACTTGAAAAACAAAAGAGTTCAAGATCAAGTCTGTTTAATTATCTTCCAATTGTACATGTACAACCCGATGAAACAGCGTTCTTTTGTCCAGTGCAAAATGGTGCAAATACACATACAGACAAGTACTCACAGGCACACACGCACACACACATAGAGCCATACGTATCTACAGGCAAACCACACTTTGCATGATTAAATGGTCTCAATCTTTACTGACGTAAGACAAATTCATGTTAAGCGATTGATAGAATCAATGGGAATAATTACAATGAATCCCTGTCCTTTCAGATTGTCCATCAAGACATAAAAATGTGTTTTAAAAATAACTTTTAGCTGCATATAATGCCAAAACTGTTAGGTTTAATAAAAATAATTTATATTTTTCATTTATTTCATAATTACATTATAACTAAACTATTTCTTGGAAAAATATTTGTCCAAAGTTGACTGCACAGATACTGATTTTTTTTTTCTCATTATACGATTTCCTATAGCTAGCGATTGCTTTTTCTAAATTGCTGTGGATTTCCAGGCTTCTTTCCATGTTAGGATCAACATTTCGATAAAAGTCCATCTTCAAGTTCTTTTATACTGATTTCTTTTGCCGTATTTTTAGCTTTTTCACCCTCTTTGTCTTCAGCTTCTTCAAATGCACTTTGCTCTTTGAGTTGATCAAATGAAGAAGATCATTTTCACAATTCTTCTTTCTCCATACGATTCAAGCCACTCTTGCACATTTTCTGTATCCACGTCGAAACCCATTTGACTTCCAATAGCAGTTATCTCTTCAATTATTTTGTCATTGAAACTGAAGTCAAGAAAATCATTTGAACAATGGGGCAAACGATATTTCCAAACTGTTTGCATATTGCTGGAAGTAACTTCTTGCCACGAAAATTTAATGTTTTCAATGGCCTGCTTCATATTGTATTTCTTCCAAAATTGTGTACACAAAATTCCATTTTCTTCTGATGTTGCTTGAAATGCTTGGGCATAAATAACATAACAATTACAGCACGGAAACAGGCCATTAGGCCCTTCTAGTCCGCACCGAACCAAACACCCCTTTCTAGTCCCACCTCCCTGCACAATGCCCATAACCCTCCATCTTCTTCTCATCCATAACCTGTCCAACCTTTTCTTAAATAATACAATTGACTCCGCCGCCACTATTTCTCCCGGAAGATCATTCCACACGGCTACCACTCTCTGAGTCAAGAAGTTCCCCCTCATGTTACCTCTAAACCTCTGCCCCTTAATTCTTAACTCATGTCCTCTTGTTTTAATCTTTCCTCCTCTTAACAGAAATAGTCTATCCACATCCACTCTGTCTATCCCTTTCATAATCTTAAATCCTTCAAAAATTATATGCTTTGAATGATGTAAGACTTCCTTGGTCCAATGATGTACTTGGTGCTAGAAACACAACTTTTACATTTTCATTCAAATCTCCCAATTAAGTAGAAAATCCTGGAGCATTATAGAACAGCACTTTAAAACTAAGGTTATTATTCTTGCAATATTTTTCAATTGTTGGGCAAAAATATGAAATGAACCAGTCTTCAAAAAGTTATTTGATTATCCGTGCTTTTTTATTAGCAAGCAAAGTAGCTGGTAGAGTTTGACTGCTAGTCCCTTTTAAAGCAAGGGGATTCCGTGTACGGTACACTAGTATAAGTTTTAAGTCCCCTTCTGCATTGCTTCCTGATAAAATGGTAAATCAATCTTTTGAAGCTTTGTATTCTGTTTGAGATGTTTCATCTTTCGCTAAAGAAGTTTTTATTGGCATTCTTTTCCAAAATATCATTGTGATATCTTCTTCAACAATTTCTAGAAATTTTGCAGCATCAGCGCTGGTAGCTTCCCCTGTAATTCTTACGTTGTGTCATCCTATTCGATGTTTAAAGTGGTCAAACCAACCTAAACTTGCAGCAAAAGTTTGCGTATCTCCTTAAAATTTATTTTCTTTAAGCATCGAAAAGATGTTTAAAGCTTTGGTTTGAATACAAAGTGGTATTTGTTTTTCGTTACAATCTTCAATGCAAAGATGAAGTCGTCGATCCATTTCAGTCATTGATGGACTTCTGTTTTGAGTAATTCGCATGCTTAAAGAAACTGATGCAACTTCACCTTGTTCTTTATATTCATGCTTATTACTTAAAATTGTGCATTCAATTGGCTCATTGTAGCCCAGATCATGTCCGATTTTCACATGCTGGCACTGTCTTCATCTCATTTAATAACTTCAAATTTTTCTTCCACAGTAATTGCTTTTCTGTTCCTTTTAATATCACTGTCAGATTCTTCTCCACATTTTCTTTTATCCATATCAATAGGGGGCACACACTGAGTCTGACTGTTGTTTGCGTGTATTTAATTTTGGGTCATTCACATGAGTTTTCCAGAAATTTTCAGAATGATCTTGTGGTAACTGAATAATTACATGCGTAAAACAGTAAATGGTTGCAGTTTTTCAAGTTGCGGTAACTGAATTTCACGTTGATTGAAGTAGCGTAGAGTGGGGTTTGCCATATATGCGTATGTGTGTGTGTGTGTATTTGTGTCTATACTGTAAATGTCGACACAAATATATATTACTAATAAATAATCGAATTTCAGGGAGTTGTTTTAACAGTTCATCAGTCATTCAGCAGTCTTGATGCCCATGGGACGAATAATGAGAGTGAGTGTAGGGCAAATTCGGGGTAAAGGGGGAAACACGCCTGGACACAGAGGAATTGGGAGAGATCCTAAATTAATACAGTTCATTTATGATTATCCGAAAACCACTTTACTGAAATTCTCAGTATCACAAAATATTTTGCAGCGACATGACATCACAAGTTGAATTTTTTTTACCTCCCATGCTGAAGTGAGAGTCTGACACGCTGTTAGCACCATTTTAAATCCATTTTGAATGTTGCTACATTTATATTATTTTTGAAAGCAGAGATCATGGTTTTTCATAAGAATTAAATTTTATTTCATGTTTGAAAAACCTTCCCTTGCTTGTTTTAACCACTCATACAAGTAATTATGCTGATCCTACTGGGCTGGGATCTGACTAGGGACCTCGGGTTCCCGGGCAGGTTCAGCGATAACATTGGGGATCGGAGTGGGGACCTCGGGCTCCCAGGCAGGTTCAGCTATGGCATTGGGGATCGGAGTGGGGACCTCGGGCTCCCGGATAGGTTCAGCAACAGTGGTGGGGAGGTGTCTGGATCGGCGACGGCCGATACAAGAATTCTGCTGCTTAAACTGAGCTGCTTAAAGCAATTTCTCAAGTATCCATAAAATGCAGTTAACCAATATACGTCTGGTCCCAAGTGTTTCAGATAATCGGAAACAAACTGAACTTTGCTTCAGTATTCACCAGAGAGAGGTACCCTGGTCAGGGAGAGTTCAGTATAGAACAGGCTGGAACATGTTGAGGTGAAGAAAGAGAAAATGCAGGAAATTCTTAAAAATATTTGGAGAGATTAAACCCCGGAATTGGACAGGAACAGATTTCTAGGATGTTGATGATGATCTTTGTATTCTCCCTGGCCACAGGAGAAGTGCTGAAGGATTGGAGGTTAGTTAATGCTGTTCTATTGTTTGAAAAATGCTCTAAAAATAATCCAGGAAATTATTGGCTGGTGAGTCAGTTGTCAATAGTGAGTAAATTATTGGAATGTGTTCTTAGAGATCAAATATACAAATACTTGGCTAGACAGAGACTAATTAGGGATAATCACCATGACTTTGGGTGTGGTAGGTTGTGTTTAACCAATCTAATAGAACTTTTCAAAGAGGTTACCAGGAAAGTTGCTGAAGGTGATGGATGTTGTCTACGTTAGTAAGGGCTTTGAGAAGGTGTCACATGGGGAGACTCTCTGAGAGGTGGCAACATCTCTCAGCAAGACGAACTTCTGGAGTCCAGCCAACGTCCTGGTCAGGGGAGGTGGAGAAGCTGCTACCGGCGCCCTGACAACTTACTACAAGTGTGCAGTCATTGCCTCGCTTCGGCAGTTGGGACCAGTCCAAGCATTGATAAGTATAGTTGGGAAGGGCTTGCATATTGTAGTGTGAAATCAGCTTTTGAATTTGTAAAAAACATTTGTATAATCTGAAAAAAAAAAAAAAAGGAGAAGGTGTCACATGGGAGGTGAGTAGGAAGGTGAGTTGCTTGGTGAACACAGTAAGATACTAAATCCGATCAATCATTGCCTTGACAGGAGAGGTCAGAAGATGGTAGTTGGATGATTCGCCAAATAAAAGGCGCCAGCAAAATCAATAGTGACTTTCTGTGGCTGCAGAAATTCCTTCTAATGCTCAACTCCCAGTCTGGTTGACCTGCACTCACCAGCACACAATCAGCTGGTTGACCTGCACTCACCAGCACACAATCTGCTGGTTGACCTACACTCACCAGCACACAATCTGCGGGTTGACCTGCACTCAACAGCGCACAATCTGCGGGTTGATCTGCACTCACCAGCACACAATCTGCTGGTTGACCTGCACTCACCAGCACACAATCTGCGGGTTGACCTGCACTCACCAGCACACAATCTGCGGGTTGACCTACACTCACCAGCGCACAATCTGCGGGTTGACCTGCACTCACCAGCGCACAATCTGCGGGTTGACCTGCACTCACCAGCGCACAATCTGCGGGTTGACCTGCACTCACCAGCACACAATCTGCGGGTTGACCTGCACTCACCAGCACACAATCTGCGGGTTGACCTGCACTCACCAGCACACAATCTGCGGGTTGACCTGCACTCACCAGCACACAATCTGCGGGTTGACCTGCACTCACCAGCACACAATCTGCAGGTTGACCTGCACTCACCAGCACACAATCTGCGGGTTGACCTACACTCACCAGCGCACAATCTGCGGGTTGACCTACACTCACCAGCACACAATCTGCGGGTTGACCTGCACTCACCAGCACACAATCTGCGGGTTGACCTGCACTCACCAGCGCACAATCTGCGGGTTGACCTGCACTCACCAGCACACAATCTGCTGGTTGACCTACACTCACCAGCACACAATCTGCGGGTTGACCTGCACTCACCAGCGCACAATCTGCGGGTTGACCTGCACTCACCAGCACACAATCTGCGGGTTGACCTGCACTTACCAGCGCACAATCTGCGGGTTGACCTGCACTCACCAGCGCACAATCTGCGGGTTGACCTACACTCACCAGCACACAATCTGCGGGTTGACCTGCACTCACCAGCACACAATCTGCGGGTTGACCTACACTCACCAGCACACAATCTGCGGGTTGACCTGCACTCACCAGCGCACAATCTGCGGGTTGACCTGCACTCACCAGCACACAATCTGCGGGTTGACCTACACTCACCAGCACACAATCTGCGGGTTGACCTGCACTCACCAGCACACAATCTGCGGGTTGACCTACACTCACCAGCACACAATCTGCGGGTTGACCTGCACTCACCAGCACACAATCTGCGGGTTGACCTGCACTCACCAGCACACAATCTGCGGGTTGACCTGCACTCACCAGCACACAATCTGCGGGTTGACCTGCACTCACCAGCACACAATCTGCGGGTTGACCTACACTCACCAGCACACAATCTGCGGGTTGACCTGCACTCACCAGCACACAATCTGCGGGTTGACCTGCACTCACCAGCACACAATCTGCGGGTTGACCTGCACTCACCAGCACACAATCTGCGGGTTGACCTACACTCACCAGCACACAATCTGCGGGTTGACCTGCACTCACCAGCACACAATCTGCTGGTTGACCTGCACTCACCAGCACACAATCTGCTGGTTGACCTGCACTCACCAGCACACAATCTGCAGGTTGACCTGCACTCACCAGCACACAATCTGCGGGTTGACCTGCACTCACCAGCACACAATCTGCGGGTTGACCTGCACTCACCAGCACACAATCTGCGGGTTGACCTGCACTCACCAGCACACAATCTGCGGGTTGACCTGCACTCACCAGCACACAATCTGCGGGTTGACCTGCACTCACCAGCACACAATCTGCTGGTTGACCTGCACTCACCAGCACACAATCTGCGGGTTGACCTGCACTCACCAGCACACAATCTGCGGGTTGACCTGCACTCACCAGCACACAATCTGCGGGTTGACCTACACTCACCAGCACACAATCTGCGGGTTGACCTGCACTCACCAGCACACAATCTGCGGGTTGACCTACACTCACCAGCACACAATCTGCGGGTTGACCTGCACTCACCAGCACACAATCTGCGGGTTGACCTACACTCACCAGCACACAATCTGCGGGTTGACCTACACTCACCAGCACACAATCTGCGGGTTGACCTGCACTCACCAGCACACAATCTGCTGGTTGACCTGCACTCACCAGCGCACAATCTGCGGGTTGACCTGCACTCACCAGCACACAATCTGCGGGTTGACCTGCACTCACCAGCACACAATCTGCGGGTTGACCTGCACTCACCAGCACACAATCTGCTGGTTGACCTGCACTCACCAGCACACAATCTGCTGGTTGACCTGCACTCACCAGCACACAATCTGCTGGTTGACCTGCACTCACCAGCACACAATCTGCGGGTTGACCTGCACTCACCAGCACACAATCTGCGGGTTGACCTGCACTCACCAGCACACAATCTGCGGGTTGACCTGCACTCACCAGCACACAATCTGCGGGTTGACCTGCACTCACCAGCACACAATCTGCAGGTTGACCTGCACTCACCAGCACACAATCTGTTTTTCAATGATCAGCTGTTGCATCAACGATCGTTAGATCTCCCAGACAATGGCTGAGCCAGCCCAGTGCTATGCAAAGCCCTTCAAGGGCTAGGCCATCACAAAGGTCAAGGCTGGAAACATGGTGTGAGGGCCGGGATCCAAACTAGACTGATGTGCAGGAAACTGTGACCTTCCCTACTGTCCATGGTGAAAATCCAGTCATTACAAAATAAAATTAAAGAGCTCAGTGCAAGTTTGCTTTATCAGAGACATGTGAGAGAAATCTCAGTTGTTTGCTGTACCTGACTAACAGAAAACACATTGGTCACCGTGATCTGACTAGAGGGTTTCACCATTCACAGACTAGACCACAACTCAGATTATGGCTAAGAGAGTGGGGTAATTTGTGTTTGTTATTTAATAGTGGCTGGTGCACAGACGTTGGGGTCATGTCGACCTTCTGCTTTAGAACAAATCTCGAACAAGTACAGACACTTCTGAGTGTTCTCATCAGTGATTCTCACTGGAGCTTATATCCCTCCTGATGCCAATTACAAACAGGCACTTGTAGAGATGCATGATGTGGTCAGTAAACTAGAGACTGCCCACCCTGACTCACGACAAATCATAGTCAGTGACTTAATCCAGGTCTGTCCCAAGAAAACCTGCCCAATTACCACCAGCACATAACCTGCTCTGCAGAGGTCCCAGCACACTTCATCACTGCTACACTGAGATAAGGGAGGACCATCACCTGACATTACTTCTTCTGCCTACATACAGGAAGAGTCTAAAAGGTGAGTGTCTTTATCCAGGCCTGTCCCAAGAAAACCCTGTCCAATTACCACCAGCACATAACCTGCTCTGCAGAGGTCCCAGCACAATTCATCATTGCTACACTGAGATAAGGAAGGACCATCACCTGACAGTACTTCTGCCTACATACAGGAAGAGTCTAAAAGGTGAGGCTCCAGAGATAAGGTAGCCAGAAGATAGTCCAGGGAGGCTAAAGAACCGTTAAAGGACTTCCCTCGAGTAAGTGGGTTGAGCTGTGTTCAAGAATTCACCTGGAGATCTAAATGATTACACCACAGACATTACAGACTGTGGATGAGTGTGTCCCCACCAAATCATTCAGGGTTTTCCTAGATGAACAATGAATCTGGAACTTTTTACATTGTTCCATGTAACTTTTACCAAGTGAACTTTGGATCTAATTTACCAACTTGCTGTGTATCCCATGGGCTCTCAACTTTTTGAACCAGACTCCCATATGAAATATTGTCAATAACTTTACTGAAGTCCATTCCAAAAATCTCAACTGCACTGCTGTTGTTTCTGCAATAAGTTCAAAAAAATTAGTCAGATGAAATCTCCCCCTAAGAATACCATGTGAATTCTCATTCATTAATATCTGCCTTTCCAAGTGTAGATTACTTCTGACCTTCAGAATTTTTTTCAATAACTTTCCTCTCACTGAGAAAACCATCCCATACATCAAGAGGTTTTTCAGAGAGAGTGTTCAGTCTCAAGCAGACAATCAGATTTAGTATTTGCTTTCTCTATGACAAATACGAAAACCCAGATTAGAGATCAAATTTCCATCAATCACTGATATCAACAAAAAATGTGACCAAAATATGCAGCACCGTTAGATTATTTATCATCTGTAGGTTGGTGGTTCTGACAATGAAATTCTCTTAGATTTATAAATGTTGCAGATCCAAAGTTCAAACTCGTCCAGAATTTCAATTTTTCTGCTGTTTTCTTGAACGGTCATCCACTTGTGGATGTGATTTTTTGGGCTGTGTTTGTCCATTTTTCAATGTTGAAACTGTTGAGGTTGCATCATCTTACAGGAAACATTTAGAATAAAGGACCACAAACATTCTAGCACATGAACAGGCCCTTCAGCCCACAAATTCTGTGCCAAAAAAGTTGCCAAGCTTGACTGAATGCTATTAACCTTCTGAACCAACCTGCTATGCAGGACCTTTGCAAAGGCCTTGCTAAAGTTATTGTAGTCATCGACAGACTTGGCCTCATCATTCCTCTTCAAAAGGTTCAATCAAATTTGTGAGACATGATTTCCCAGCACAAAACCTTGCTGAAGGCCTTTAATCAGTAACTGCCTTTCCAAATACATAAAGAATCTGTCTCTCAAAATCTGCCTGAGTGACTTGCCCACCACTGATGTCAGGCCCAGCTCACATCTAGTTCACAAATTTTTCTTATAGTTGTTCATGAACAAAGGACCATCATTATCCACCCTCCAGTCTTCTGGCACCTCACCCATGGCCAACAATAAAAAAAATGTATCCCAGCCATGGCACCAGCAACTTCTTTCCAAGCTTCCCACAATGTCCAGGTGAACCATACACCTGATGAGGCCCGAGGATTTTCCACCCTAATGTACGCCTTGCAAAAATACTGTACCAGCAATTCTGCCACTGGTGCAGACCTGGGAGATGGGGGAAGCGAAACAAGGCCCTACTGCCTGCGTGTGATGCTGACAGGTCTGTTTAGGGTTTAAATAGCCTTTTAGAAGAGCTGATGGGTTTTTAAACATCCTTTAACCACAGAGGTTAGTCCCAAGATGACAGTGCTTGTGCTGGCAGTGGACCACAAGGGGTTCCGTACTCTGGGGGAGCAGCACACTGACACAGGCCATCAGAAATGGAGGAACACCCCATCCCCCCCCCCCATCCCCACTCCTGTTGAGAAGGAGAATCCTGGTCAATCACCCAACAGGAATGTGACAACTGCAGCAGAGGGGCTCAATGGCTGGAGGATGTACGCAGACTTGTGGGCTGCTGGTGGCTTGTGATTCAAGGACCCACATATGCTGTGGGCTTTAGGCTGCTGGAGACTGGCTCATGGATGCCAAATATTGGAACTGGGATTCGAGAGGGTGCTGAGAGCAAGAAGGGCACCTAAAGGACCTCCGGTGCTGAAAGTTTTCTAATTGTATTGGACATTTGGACCTGGAGCTCAGGTTGCCAATGAACAGGAGCTTATGAGGCTGCAAAAGCTGTGGGAGCATTGGAGGCGAATCCATGGACACTCAGTGTCTCTGAAGGGACTCTCTTTTGCTTCTCTTATTTGGGGGGATGGCAGATAATGGCCGCTCTTTGTTTGCCTCACTGCAGGTAATATACTTAGTGTATATTACATTTTTTTGTATTACTTCTTTCTTTGGCTTGGCTTCACGGACGAAGATTTATGGAGGGGGTAATGTCCACGTCAGCTGCAGGCTCGTTTGTGGCTGACAAGTCCGATGCGGGACAGGCAGACATGGTTGCAGCGGTTGCAGGGAAAAATTGGTTGGTTGGGGTTGGGTGTTGGGTTTTTCCTCCTTTGCCTTTTGTCAGTGAGGTGGGCTCTGCGGTCTTCTTCAAAGGAGGTTGCTGCCCGCCAAACTGTGAGGCGCCAAGATGCACGGTTTGAGGCGAGATCAGCCCACTGGCAGTGGTCAATGGGGCAGGCACCAAGAGATTTCTTTAGGCAGTCCTTGTACCTTTTCTTTGGTGCACCTCTGTCACGGTGGCCAGTGGAGAGCTCGCCATAGAACACGATCTTGGGAAGGCGATGGTCCTCCATTCTGGAGACGTGACCCATCCAGCGCAGCTGGATCTTCAGCAGCGTGGACTCGATGCATTTTTTTGTATTACTACATTGGAATAAAGGAACCATTTGAAACACTGCTATGCTTCAAGATTTCACTCATCTCTTTCCTAAATTTCCTAGTGTCCATGATGTTGTCCACATAAGACTTCACTCAACATCTGTCACTCCACTTATTGACAACCACTTTAATCTTATTATCTCCATGGTTACACTTTTGGGACCCAAGGAGCAAACTGAAGTTAACTTAGATGATAAAATTCTCTGGTTTAGTAGCCAGGACAGGCAGGGGTAAGCCAGAGAGCATGAAAAGTCTGACAGAGTTAACTGGTTTTATTTTAATTCAAGAGGTCTGACAAGCAAAGAGAACGAACATAGGGCATGGAACTGGGATACAACAGCCATAACAGAAATTGACTGAGAGGTGCAGAACCAGCTGCTCAAAATTCCAGGGTACAAGAGAGATAGAGGTGGAGGTAAGAAGGTTGGGTGTTGTGATTTTGATTAGGGAGAACATCAGAGCATTCCATGGAGAGGATATTCTTGGGATATCTTCTGGTGAGGTTATAGCACAATGCTGGAGAAACTCAGCTGGTCAAACAGTGAACTTTATATAGCAAAGATAAAGGTACATAACCAACGATTTGGGCTTGAGCCCTTCATCAAGGTAATGAACACCAGTTATGTACCTTTATCTTTGTTACATAAAGGGCACTGTTTGACCAGCTGAATTTATCCAGCATTGGGTTTTTATTTCAACCATGGTGTCTGCAGACTTTTCTGGAGGGTGGATATGGGAGGAGTTCAAAAATAAGAAATGGACAATCACTTTGATAGACAGTGGAGATTTGAGAACCAAATATGTTGGGAGTTTAGAGATTGCTGTAGGAATAAGAGGATGAAAATTTATTGTCACAATTACAATGTACAGATGCCCTGAAACTCTTACTTGCTGAAGCCACGTGGTTATGTAAAAAACACCAGCTATGATAGAATGTCAAAAGAGAAATAAAAGACATAAAAGGGTGGAGAATTAAATATTACAGTTCATGAAAAACAAAATACAGTCATAATTAAGGATTATTTCACCTTCCATTGTACTGACAGTCCATTTGGCTCAGATGGGACAGAATTCATTGAATGTGCCAAATAAAGTTTTATCAAATAATATGTAGATAACCCAGCTAGAGAGGGTTCAATACCTAACCTCTTCTTGGTAAAAGTCATTGCAATTCCACTAGGAGAGTTTTTTGGGACCAGTGACCCAGGTAGTGATGGAGAAACTGGGATGAACCTCAGGTTAATGTCCTAAATTGGGAAAAGGCTCATTTTAAAGTCATTGGACAGGAAATTACAGATATTGAGAGAGGCTTCTGAAGGTCAAGCTTTGAAATGAAAAATTGGACAGCATCTTTTTGATGGAGTAAAGGTTGGCAGGATTGAGGAACCCTGGGCGACCAGAAAGATTGAGGTGGAGAATGAAATACATCTGTGAAAGGTATCGCATGTGTCTCTTGAGGAGTGTAGGGTACTTGAAGAGAACTTCCTAGGGAAATTAGAATTCAATGAAGAGTACAACATGGTTCCAGGAAATAAGGTCAAGGAGAATCTCAAGAGGTTCTATAAGTATATTGAAGACAAAAGATTAAATGGGAGAGAATTGGGCACCTTGTAGATCAACAACGTCACGTCTGTGTTAGGCCATTGGAAATGTGTGAGTGGGTGTTTCTCATCATTATTTAGCATAAAGAAAAAGATCGAGGTGAGAGAACTTGGGGACGTTACAATGTTTTGTTACAGTTGAGGATATGCTGGAGATTGGATCCTGTGTATCAAGAAATTGTGCATAGCCAGAGATAAATTGCAGAAATCCTGGCAGAGATATTTGGTTCATGGTTAGCCATGGGTGAGGTCCTTAAAGAGTGAAGGATGGCAAAAGCAATCTTTATAAAAGATTGTTTTAACGTCAGTCATGGATAAGTTCCGTATAGGATTCAGAGAGAGGATTTGGAGAGACAAATGTACATGTACATGTTGATGAAAACATCGTATTTTAAACTTAAATTTAGACATACAGCATGGTAACTGGCCATTCTGGCCTGTGATGTTCGTGCTACCCAAATACCCCAATTAACTTACAACCCTGGTACGTTTTGAGGGTGGGAGGAAACTGGAATACCCAGAGGAAACATATGCTGACATGGGGAGAACGTATGCACTCCTTAAAGACAGCGCCGGATTTGAACCCGGTTCGCTGGTGCTGTAATAGTATTGCACTAACCACTGCAGCAAAACCATATGGCATGATTAGCAAGTTTGCAGATGACACTAGAGTATCTGGTATTGTTAATAGTGAAAATGGTGCTCAAAGATTACAGCAGGAACTTGATCAGTTGGTCAGGTGGCCAGCGGAATGGTTGATGGAATTTAATACACAGAAATGTGAAGTATTGGATTTTGGGAGGTCTAACATGGGTAGGACCTAGGCAGTAAATGGTAGGGATCTGGGGAGTGTTGTAGAGCAGGCGGCTCCAGTAGCACAGGTTCATAGTACCTTAAAAGTGATGTCACAGGGAGATAGAGTGGTGAAAATGGCTTTCAGTACGTTGGCCCTCATAAGTCCGAGTATTGAGTACAGAAGTTGGGAGGTCATGTTGCAGCTGTATAAGATGTTTTATAAAATATTTTATTTAAGATCAACACATAAATAACAAATTTTTAAAAAAACATATATCACATTGTTACAAAGTTATTGATTAAATACATGTTGATTTACACAAAGACAAAAAACTATAAAAGAACCCCATCTAAGCCCTAACTAAATCCCCTCAACCCCTTCTACCCCTCACTAAAAATGCTAACTACAAAAAAAACCTACTGTAGAGCTCGTCGAAAGAACCAAAGACTTGTTGATCCAAACCAAGGCTTTTATTAGCAAAAGACAGGAGCTCTTCACAGGTGGCCGACCAGTCCGGAATTATCCGACCTGGCTAGGGACACAACCCTTTAAGGCCCAGACAGTAGGAGTGGCTTAGCTCTCAGTCAATTGCTGTAAGCACAGTCTAGATACAGTAACTATATACACTATATACATTGGTGATAGATCTGTACGATCACACCTACCTTACTAAAATACATACTGAGTATGATTATATATTGAATTGGATTGCTTTAGGAAACGTTCAAAGATCCCAAAAAAATTTCACAAGAAAACATTGTTTATTTATTAAGGGAAGACTTCTCTGGTCCAGAGGATTCAAAGGAATTATTTATAAATTCAAACCTAATGTTAGAGCATACAAGCTCCAAATCTTGTACAAGATATTGATGAGGTCCCATTTGGAGTATTGTGCTCAGTTCTAGTCACCATGCTACAGGAAACAAACTGGAGAGGATGTAGAGAATATTGACGAGAATGCTCCCAAGGCTCAGGGATCTGAGCTGCAGGGAGAGGTTGAGAAAGTGAGGGCTTTATTCCTTGGAGTGCAGGAGGATGAGAGTTGATCTCGTGGAGGTATCCCAAATTATTACAGGAATAGATTGGGTGAATGCACAGTGGTCTTTTGCCCAGAGCTAGGTAATAAGTAACCAGAAACATAGGATTAAGGTGAGGGAGGAGAGATTTAACAGGAATCCAAGGCGTAACCTTTTTATAGAGAGAGTGAAGCGTATATGAGTGAATGGGCTGTTGGAGGAAGTGGTTGAGGCAAGCGCTATTGTAATGTTTAAGAAACATTTGGACAGATAGATGGTTTCAGAGGAATGTGGACTAAACGCAGGCAGGTAGGATGAATGTGGGTGGAACATTTTGGCCAGTGTGGGAAATTGGGCTAAAGGGAGAGACAGCATGGCTTCACACAGAGAGTGGTGGGCATCAAAGATGAATGGTAGAAGCAGGACTAGTTGTAATATTCAACATCTAGTCAGACTGGTGCATGGATCTAAAAGGTAAGAAGGATATAGGGTGAACGCAGGTAAATGAGACCAGCTCGGTCTGCATGAGCAGGTTGTGACAAAATTTTCTGTGACTCCTCCTGCCACTGCCACTGCACCAGCACTGCCAGCTTGTCCCAAATGCACTGACTGCAAAAAACAGATCCCCTTTAGAACATTTCTTTGCTCCTCATGATGTTCTAAACCTTGATAATGTCACACTCAGCTTCCTTCACCCCTGAAAAAACAGTTCCCAATTCTCCTTTCATCTCAAGCCCTTCAGTCCAGGAGAGTGGATATTATTTTCTCAGCCCTGTAGAAGGGGATGATGGTGTTTCTATTAATATTGATGAACCCATGGATGCCCTCTGGATTCTGCGCTTCCTCACAGAAAGAGCACAGTCAGTCCTGGTCGGTAGCAGAACTTCAAACACTATCAAGCTGAGCACTGATGCACTTCATGGCTGTGTGCTCAACACATTCTTGTTTAGACGACCGCCTCACAACTGGAATGCCAGCTCCAATCGAGTCATCAAGTTTGCAAATGATGGAACAGTAGTTGGCCTTATCAGCGACAGAGAAGAGGTGGAAATTCTTGTGATATGATGTGAGAATATTAATGTGGACAAGACAAAGAATATAATTGTGGACTTCAGGAGGAGTAGTGACCTATGGTGGACACACAACATTTTCTCGCTTCCAGGAATATGCAACAGTGACTGCATTTCCTGAGAAGACTGTTGTGGGCGAGGCTGTCGGCCACCCTCCCGTCAACTTTCTGCAGGAGCTCTATTGAAAGCTTCCTGGCTGAGTTGGGCAAGACTACCTACATCACAGTGTAGTTCAGTTGCTGTGGAGCATTAAATCAGAAGTCAATCCACAGAACCATAAGAGCGGCAGATAATATCACTGGGGTCTCCCTCCCCCCCCCCCCCCCCTCACCCCCATTGACATGATCCTACTGTAATCGTTGTCTGAAGAGGGCATGCACCCTGCACACAGCATCGTTCAGCGGCTCCTGTCTGGAGAGAGATACACGAGTATGAGAAACAGCTTCTTCCCATGGGCAGTTACATATATGTATATATGTCCTGCATATAAATCACTGTAAATATGTGTGCTACGTCTATATATGTGTTTGCATTTTTCACACTGAGGACTGAAGAATGCTGTTTCATCCAGTTGTACTTGTATAATTGAATGATAATAATAAACTTGAACTTGAGTTGCAAAATAACTGAGAAATTCAAGATGACGGTCCCATCCTTGCCAGCAGAGAGTTGTTAATTCAGCCTGCAACATCATAGGCACCAGATTTCATTCCGTCGAGGACATCTACATGAAGCGGTGTCTTAAAAAACCAGCCTCTATCCTCAAAGACTCCCACCACCCAGACCATCCCCTCTTTACTTTGCTACCATCAGGGAAAAGGTACAGGAGCCTAAAGACAAGCCCTCAACAGCACAAGGACAACTTCTTCCCCACTGCCATCAGATTCCTGAATAATCAATGAACCAAAGACATTGCCTTCCTTTTCATGCTCTCTTATTGTTAATATTATTTTGTTTTATTTTTTATAGTAATGTCGTAAGATGGTTAGAATATAAATGTTCGCCCCGTGACGCTGCTGCAAAACATCAAATTTCATGACTTGTTCCTGACAATAAATCCTGATTCTGATTATTTCTGTATTTTCACCCTTAAACATCTGTTTCAAATTTATTCTTGCGAGTTCCTGCCTCAACCCTTCATAATTAGTCCTTCCCCAGTTAAGCACTTTCCAATTTTGACTGTTTTTATCCTTTTCCACATCTAAAGGAGTTGTGGTCACTCTCACCAAAATGCTCCCCCACTGAGAGGCCCGCTACCTGACCAGGTTCATTCCCTAGAACCAGATCCAGTGTGGCCTCTCCTCTCATCGGCTGGTCCACGTACTGTGTCAGGAATCCTTCTTGAACACGCCTGGCAAATTCAGCCCCATCTCTCCCTTGCAGTCAGGTGGTGCCACTCAATATTAGGGAAGTTGAAAACACCCATAACTATGACCATGCATTTCCCGCACCTTTCCAAAATCTGCCTGCTTATCTGCTCCTCGGTGTCTCGAGGGCTATTTGGGGGCCTATAGATGACTCCCAGCACAGTGATAGCTCCATTCCTATTTCTGACTTCCACCCACACTGACTCGGACACTCCCTCTGCAGCGTCCTCCCTTTCTTTAGATGTGATTCTATAGCTGACCACTAATGCTACTCATCCTTCACCCCCACCCCCCCCCCCATCCCGGTACCTGCATCAGCCAATCTTGCCCTTCCCCCAGCCAAGTTTTAGTAATGGCCAAAGCATCGTAGTTCCATGTACTGATTCATACTATAAGTTCATCCCCTTTATTCCTAATACTCTTAGCATTGAAATAGACATATTTTACAAGATCACAAAACAAAGGAACAGAAGCAGGCCACTAGGCCCATCAAGTCTGTTCCGTAAATCTACACTAAGCTATACACTAGTTCAAATTTCCGGTCTTTTC
The DNA here is from genome assembly GCF_036971445.1 of Narcine bancroftii. NCBI lineage: Eukaryota > Metazoa > Chordata > Chondrichthyes > Torpediniformes > Narcinidae > Narcine > Narcine bancroftii. The sequence continues at coordinate 177,459,005 of NC_091476.1, forward strand.
CCCATATCACTTGATGCCCTCACTAATGAGATGGTTGTCTATTTCTTGTTTAAATATTCCCAGTGATCTGGCTTCCACTGCTGTTTGCAGCAGTGAGTTCCTCAGATCCATGACCCTCTGACTAAAGAAGTTCTTCCTAATCTCTGTTTTATATGGATAACTTCTAATTTTCAGACGATGATCCATTGTCTTCGATTCACCCACCAAGGGAAACATCTTACCTGCATCCACCCTATCTAAACCTTTCAAAATATTAAAAGTTTCTATGAGATCTCCTCTCATTCTCCTATACTACCATGAATACAACCCAAGAGCTGCCAAAAGCTCCTTGTATGTTAGCCCTTGCATTCCGGGAATCATCCTAGTAAATCTCCTCTGCAACCTTTCCATCCTTTCTAAGATAATGGGCCAAAAACTGCACACAGTACTCAAAATGAAGTCTCACCAGTGTCCCATAGAGCATTATTAACACCTCTTTAACTCTTATACACTATTCCTCTTGAAATGAATGTATTCACTTTCTTTGCTACCAATTTCACCTGGTCATTAACTTTTAGGTTTCCCTGCACGAGGACACCCAGGTCCCTTTGCACATCCGAGGTCTGAATTTTCACCCTAACCATATAGTATTCTGCCTGTTTATTTCCTCTGCCAAAATGTTCAACTGTACATTTCTCTACAGTAAATCTCATCTGCCATAATTTTGCCCAATCTCCCAATCTGTCCATATCCTTCTGCAACTTTACAGTTTCTACTACACTTCCTACTCCGCCACCTATCTTGGTGTCATCTCCAAATTTGGCCACAAAACCATTCATACCACAATCCAAATCATTAATATAAATTGTAAACAGCACCGACCCCTGCGGAACACCACTAGTTACAGGCAGCCATCCTTAATTTCAAACCTTTGCTTCCTGCCTATCAGCCAATTTTCTATCCAGTTTAATAACTTTCCTGTAATTCCATGGGCCCTCATCTTATTTAGCAGCCTAATATGCGGCACCTTATCAAAAGCCTTTTGAAAATCTAAATACATAACATCCACAGCCTCTCCTTTGTCTATCCTACTTGAGATTTCTTCAAAAAACTCTAATAGGTTGGTCAGGCATGATCTACCCTTTAAAAAAACATGCTGACTTGGACCTATCCTGTCATACATCTCTAGGTATTTCATAACCTCATCCTTGAGGATCAACTCTAATATCTTCCCAACCACCATCATCAGACTAATCAGCCTATAGTTTCTGTTTTTCTGTCTCCCACCTTTCTTAAATAGAGGAACCACATTTGTGACCTTCCAATCCTATGGAATCTCTCCAGTGTCTATCAATTTCTGGAAGATCATTGCCAATGGATCTGCAATCTCCAAAGGTACCTCTTTCAAAACCCGCGGATGCACCTCATCTGGTCTGCGAGATTTATCAATCTTTAATTCATTTAGTTTGCCTAGCACAATTTCTCCAGTAACCCTAACTGAATCTAACTCTATTCCCTGAAGCCTCTGACTGTCCGGGATATTACTAATGTCTTCCATGATGAAGACAGACATAAAATATTGATTATGTTCCTCTGCCATCTTTTTATAACTCATTACAATTTCCCCTCTAACAGAGTACATTTATCTTTTGTCCCCTGCCGGTCTTTCCTCACCAAAATATAGTACCTCACATTTGTCAGCATTAAACTCCATTTGCCAACTTTCAGCCCAGTCTTCTAACTTGTCCAAATATATCTGCAAGCTTTGAAAACCTTCTTCATTATCCACAATGCCACCTATCTTAATATCATCTACATATTTACTATTCCAATTTACCACCCATTTATCTAGATCATTAATGTATATAACAAACAACAACAGACCCAGCACTAATTCTTGAGGCACACCACTAGCCACCAGCCTTCAACCTGACAAACAATTAATCACCACCACTCTCTGATATCTCCCATCCAGCCACTGTTGAATCCATTTTACCACTTCAATATTCACACCTAACAATTGAACCTTCCTAACTAACCTTCCATGTGGGACCTTGTCAAAAGCCTTACAGAAGTCCATATAGACCACATATACAGCCTTACCCTCCTCAAGTTTCCTGGTAACTTCTTCAAAATATTCAATAAGATTTGTCAAACATGATCTTCCACACACAAATCCATGTTGACTGTTCCATTGACATCAAACTTACAGGCCGATAATTGCTCAGTTTACTAGTTGAACCCTTTTTATCGAATGGGTCAACATGCGCAATCCGCCAATTCTCTGGCACCATCCCTGTCGCAAATGACATTTTAAATATTTCTATCAGAGCCCCAGTTATTTCTATACTGACTTCCCTCATACTCCTAGGGAATATTGTTACCAACCCAGAGGACCCCAAAACTCAGCAGCAATAGATGTTCACCAAGATAAATGGTTACTTAAACAAAAGTTGCTTTTAATTATCTTTAAACAGGAAAACAGGATCAAACTTTAACTTATTACTATTAACTTAACTTAACCCCCTTCTAATTCTAAGAGCACATGTATGTGATATGCATGTAAGTTTAGAAAATATCTTTGATTTACAGTCCAATCTCACTTCTGTTTCCTCCAAGTTCACTGATTGCAGGCAATTCTTATACTATGCACAGAATTTAACATTTATGAATTTCACCAGGCATTGGTGCTTGAAAGGTAAATAGTTGGCACTCAGGAAGGTTCTTATCGGTTTTTAGAGAAAGAGATTTGTTGTTCGCTGGACATAAACCGGTCCCTTCTAATCAGCCACATCGGTGTCTTGCCGAAGAAACTTGCCCAATCAAGGTTTTCCAGATGATAACCTCATTCTTTCAGGACACCACAGAGTTCCTTTGTGTTTCTCTTATTTCAAGTGAAACATTAGGTAGCCAGTCCTCTCCTCTTGTATGGACAACTAGGGCTTTGACCAGGCTGAACTAAGCACTCACAACCCATCTTCAAAATGGGGTTTTCCACAAGCTTCCCAGCTTGTCCTTTTCCAGTCCCAGCTGCTGCTGCTGAACTAAAAAATCTGCAGAACTGAATTCTCTCTCTTTCTCTCTCTCTCTCTTTCTCTCTCTCTCTCTCTCTCTCTCTCTCTCTCTCTCTCTCTCTCTTTCTCTCTCTCTCTCTCTCTCTCTCTCTCTCTCTCAGAGAAAAGCCTGTTTCACTCTCTCTGCTTGCAAAACCACTTGATGCTCTTAGAACAGCAAGCTCCACCCAGACAGACTGTGGTTCTGAACCAAATCCTCTGAATTTTTTCATCTGTTGCTTTTCAAAACAACAATCTATTAGTGAAGTCTCTATGGGCACTCCCCAATGCTTTTGCAAAGGCTCTCGGAGCCAACCTGTCAGGTTTAAGCAGAGCTCCAGAATTTTAAATGAGTGTTTGTATGTGACCTATACTAAAGAAAACCTGCCACACTTTATCTCCCCAAATCATATCTATGTACAATATAAAACACAACATATTCTGTCACAATATCCCGTCAGAACCCGGAGACTTGTCCACCTTTATATTTCTTAACAGCTCTCATACTTCCTTCTCTTCAATTATCATAGTTTCCATAACTTCCCCTCTTGTTTCCATTACCTTACACAATTCAATATCTTTCTCCTTAGTAAATACTGAAGAAAAGAAATTGTTCAAAATATCCCCCATGTCTTTTTGTTCCACACATAGCTGACCACTCTAATTCTCTAAGGGACCAATTTCATCCCTCGCTATCCTCTTGCTTTAATATAACTGTAGAAATTCTTTGTATTTAATTTTGCCTTGCTTTCCAAAGCAACTTTATATCTGTTTTTAGCTTTTCTGATTTCTTTCTTCAGATTCTTTTTACATTTTTTAAATTCCTCGAACACCTCATTTTATCCATGCTGCCTATATTTACTGTAGGCATCTCTCTTTTCCAAATTAAATTAGCCTTTCTCCAATCAAAAATCTCAACCCTGGATCCAGACCTATCCTTCTCCGTAACTATTTTGAAACTTATGGCATTATGATCACTGCACCTGAAGTGCTCACGAACACATACCTAGGTCACCTAACCTATCTCATTCCCTAACCCTGATCCCTAACCCAGATCCAACCTGCCTCTTCTTGTCTATCATAATATTGCCCTTCTGATACACTTATTTTATTTGCTGCTGTAATTTGTTGTCAAAATCTTTTTTTTTTTGAATATTTCATTTTAATTTTCACATATTACCAAATCCAATAAACAAAGCCATCCATGTACATATTCATACCCAAAGTTCGTAGATGTCCCCACCCCACCTCCCACCTCAGTGAATACATTCCAAAAATTTATCTCGATCCCAATCATCGTGGGGCACACAACCCCTATTGAAACTTGTAGTGAAAAGAAATAATGGTGGCCGTGCCATTCAAAATAAAAGACTAAAAAGAAAAGAAAGGAGCTCAAAAGGAAAAAAAGTAAGTAAAGACCTGAAAAGAAAAAGGCAGGTGCATTGTTTGCACCAAGTCCTATTTCCGTAATCACATCTCTGGCTGTACTGGGTTAATTTAACCTTATCCCTATTTAAAATGGGGGGAAATCAATATATTTAGAACCAATGTACTCCAAGCAAGGTTGCCATACTCTAACGAATGTGCCATGTTTCGTCTGTAGGTTATATGTGATTCCTCCATGGGGAATGCAACTCTGTATTTCCATATTCCATCATGTGGTATTTAACTAGGTGTCAGACTTCAACAAAATCGTTATACACTTCCTAGATACTGCCAAAGCGACTTTCACAAAGGAAATTTGGAATTTAGTCAGTCTAAACTGCACTTCTCCAATATTCCTCAAGAGTACCAGCTCCAGGTCCTGTGGCAGAATCACTCGTAATTTTGTTTTAGTTTGTCCCCTAGGTCTTCCCAAAAAAGGTTTCACCTTTGAGCACAGCAAGATAGAGTGGACAAAAGTTCCCACCTCCACACCACATCTGAAATACATTTCTGAAATCTCCAACTTTGATCTGTGTAGTTTCTGAGATGTTAGGTACAACTGGTGAAGGAAGTTATACTGCACCATCCTGTATCTGGCATTTATGACCCCGGTCACTCTAGTGAAACACCATACTTCATTAATTGTTGTATCAAAGTCCGACTCCCATCTCCCTCAACCTTTGTAAGCCCGGTTTCGGACCCTCATTTTTGAATATGTAAAAAATCCTAGAAATAAATTTACATACATTCCCCTTTTGAATTATAATCTCCATGTCACTACATTCAGGCAGGGTCATTGCTGGTTCCAGTTTTTCTCTCAAACAATATCTTATTTTCAGATAGCAGAGGAATATTCTGTTGGACAAATTATACGTTTCTCAATTGCTTAAATGATATAAGTTGCCCCCCTTCATAACAATCCTCAATACACTCGATCCCCCTCTGGCACCAGGTGTCGCTGATCAAGGGTATTAAATTATGCTGAGTCAGGGGTATTTTGGGGGAATATCCCCACCTTCCATCCAATACCTTGTTTTATCCTTTTCCACGCCTGAAGTACATGTTTTAGGATGAGGTTATCTGTTTTCTTTCAGAGTAATTTTACATCCCATTTATAAATAAATTCTTCGGCTATCTCCTCACCTAATGAATGCAGCCCAATCCGCATTCATGCTGGGACCCCCTCTTTGTTGTCCAAATTTTAGCTATTGTTTGGAGGTCTGTATATGACTGCCAACAGTGTCTTTTAGCCTTGCCATTTCTTAACTTAACCCACAATGATTTTTTTAATGATTTAATATTCTTCCTTACCACCAGTCACACCACTCCCTCTCCTTTCCCTCCTATCCTTTCGATATTCTGTGTATCTTTGGTCATTAAGCTCCCATTGATGTCATACCCGCAATGTGTACATGTACAGGTAAACAATCCTTTATCCAGATGTCTAAAATCCAGAAAGCTCCAAAAACCGGCATTTTTTTCCTTGTGCTGGTAGAGTGGAGGGAGAGAGAGATACACAGCAGCGCAACTAGGTTGGGCGGGGGGGGGGGAGACAGTAGCGTAACTTGGGTGGGCAGGGAGGAGGAGAGAGAGATGGCAGCACGACTCGAGCAGGCAGGGGGGAAGAGAGATGGCAGCAAAACTCTGGTGGACGGGGAGGAGTGAGAGACAGCTCCATTCAGATGGGTGGGGGAAGGGAGAGATGGCAGCGTGACTTGGGTGGGCGGGGGGAGGAGAGAGACGGCAGCGCGACTCGGATGGGCAAGGGGGGTGAGAGATAGAAGTTCGACTCAGGTGAACGTGGGGGAGGAGAGAGAGATGGCAACACAACTCGTGTGGGCAAGGGTGAGAGAGATGCCAGTGCAACTGGAAGGGGGTGGGTATGGCAGCACAATTCGGGTGGGTTTAAATCTGGGGCACCCAGCTTTTGTTCTGAAATCTGGAAAAATCCGAAATTCAGAACACACTGTCCCCCAAGAGTTCCGGATAAAGAATTGGTCATCCATTTTTTAAATATGAAAACTTTAGCTCTTTATTTTTTACTTTTGACTGTCCCTGTTGCATTCCAACTCATCCCACTGGCTGCAATTTTGCTCTATCTGCCTGTCCTTCCACACAAACTCCCTATCATCTGTCTCTGTTTGTGCACCAACTGCCTCCTCCTCCACCTGTTTACTTTGTTTCCCACTCACCTGCAAATCTAATTTAAGACCCCCTCCCCTCTCCCAACAGCAATAGTAAACCTTTGTAGCGGCGGCCACACTGCTAACTGAAGGATCGCACAACCAGACGGGTTGAGTTCAGTGAGCAAAACTGATTTATTGCAGGCTCCCTGGGTGGTCTTATACTCCCAGCCCGGACCTGCCTGAGAACCTCACTGGGGGGCCCCGACGTCACCAGGGCATCACGTGGGTCGCCAAGTGCGGGTTTCTGAGCCCGGTGCCAATGCCGGGAGGAAGCATGACAAGCGGGGCCGTTTCGCCTACCTAATGGCGTACCGCCACACAGCCACTACCAAAACTGGCGCCAATGTCCTTTTTTGCCAGGTGGCCCCACTTCTTGGGTTGGGCCACAACTACTGGATCGGTGGGATCGAGGTGGGCTGGCTTTAACCTGTCCAGTTCCCTCTTACCACCGATGTCCAGTGTGAAAGTGGATCCTGAACGCTGGATGACTTTGTACGGCCCTTCATATGCTCTTTATAGAGGTGCTGTGGACGGGGTCTGCCTGATAAGAACATATTCTGCAGAATACAACTCCCTGGGGACGTAAGAGGCCCGTGTGCCATGTCTGGTTGGTGGTGGGTGTGTGAAGGAGTCCAACTAGGCCTGGAGGCAGGGAAGTAGACCGTGCGGTGACCTCTGGGGGTTGTGAGGAGCGCTGACAAACTCACTGGGCAGGGGTAGCGGTGCACTGTAGACCAGCTCGGCTGATGACGTCTGTAGGTCTTCTTTGGGTGTTGAGCGGATGCCCAGGACCACCCAAGGCAGGTCGCCTATCCAATCGGGGCCGATGAGGCAGGCCATCAGTACCCATTTAAGGTGGTGGTGCAATCGCTTGACTAGCCCATTGGCCTGTGGATGATAGGATGTGGTGTGATGTAGCTCGATCCCCAGCCTGTTGGCGAGCTGTGCCCAGAGCGCAGAAGTGAACTGGGCACCCCGATCACTGGTGAGGTGGTTTAGGACGCCGAACCGGGCAACCCAACCGTTCAAAAATGCTCGTGAGCAGGAGTCCGTGTGGGAGTCTGGCATTGGGATCGCTTCAGGCCAACGAGTGGTGCGGTCTACCACTGTGAAAAGGTAATGGTTACCTCAGAAAACGGGTAAGGGTACGACGATGTCCACATGAATGTTGCTGAACCGTTCCCGGACATGTTCAGAATATTGTATGGGTGTTCTGATGTGCCTGTGTACATTGGAAAGCTGGCAATGGGCGCAGGTTCTGGCTCAGCCCGCTATCTGCTTCTGAAGCCCGTGCCAGATAAAACGTTCTGCCACCATACGGACTGTGGACCTGATGGAAGGGTGGGAAAGGTCATGGAGGAGGAAGACTTGCCTGCGCTACTGCTGGGTAACCACTGGATGCAGGGTGCCCATGGAGACATCACACAGGACGGTTCCCTCACAGTGAGGAATCAGGAGGTCCTGGAACCGCAGGCCCATGATTGCAGTCCTGAAGGCTCACGTCTCCTCGTCAGACTTCTGATCTCAGGCGAGCTGGTCGAAGTTGAGGCCAGGTGTCAGCGTGCAAATGGTCGGTCATGAGAATGTGTCGGCGACCACATTGTCTTTCCCCGCCTTGTGCCAAATGTCGGTGGTAAGCTCCAACACAAAGGAGAGGTGACGCTGTTGCGGGCAGACCAGGGATCTCTTGCCATAGCAAGCGCCTGAGGGGCCATAGGGGTTTGTGGTCGGTAAAAATGGTGAAAGGCCTCCCCTCCAAGAAATAGCGGAAATGACGCACCGTCAGGTACATGCCCAGCAACTCATGATTGAAAGCACTATACTTGCGCTCTGGCAGGTGAAGAAGTCAGCTAAAGAATACCATTGGTTTCCACGGTCCGTTCACCTGCTGCTCCAGGACGGCACCAATGGCTATGGCAGAGGCATTGACGGAGAGTGCCATATGCAGGTCGGTGTGAGGATGGATGAGCAGGGTAGCCTTCGCGAAGGCATTTTTTGTGCCTTCAAATACCCTTCTGGCCTCTAGAGTCCAGGCAAGCGTCTTATCTTTGGCCACGATGAGGGCGAAGAGCGGCTGCATGATGCGCGCAGCACCTAGAATGAACCAGTTATAGAAATTGACCATACCCATGAACTCCTGTAGCCCCTTGAGGTTGTCCAGGCGTGGGAACTCACTGACTGCATCAACTTTCATGGTGGCAGGTGTAGCTCATTCGGCCATGATGGTATGGCCCAGGAACTGCATGGATTCTTTCCTCAACTGGCATTTGGCTGGATTGATCGTTAGGGCAAAGTCAGCCAGTTGGGAGAAGAGGGTGCGCAGGTGAGATTTGTGTTGGGCCCAGTCTCTGCTGGTGACAAGGATGCCATCCAGGTAAATGAATACAAAATTCAAATCCCTGCCCACTGTGTCCATGAGGCGCTGGAAGGTCTGGGCGACGTTCTTGAGCCCAAACAGCACGCGTAGGAACTCGAACAAGCCGAAGGGGGTGATGATGGCCATTTTGGGTATGTCCTCAGGGTGCACTGGGATTTGGTGATACCCGCGCACCAGGTCGACCTTGGAGAATACCCTCGTGCCATGCAGGTTGGCTGTAAAGTCCTGGATGTGAGGGATCGGGTAACGGTCAGGTACAGTCGCATTGTTAAGCCTTCGATAATCTCCACAGGGGTGCCAGCCACCAGAGGCTTTCAGGACCAGGTGGAGTGGTGAGGCCCAAAGACTGTCGGAGCGTCGAATGATCCCCAGCTCCTGCAGATGCAAGAACCCTTTGCTATCTGGAGCTTATCCGGCAGGAGCCGGCATGCCTTGGCATGGACCAGTGGGCCTTGGGTGGGGATGTAATGAAACACTCCGTGGCGTGGTGAGATGGCAGAGAACTGCAGCTTGAGGAGGGATGGGAACTTGTCCAGAATACACTGAAACTCATCCTTGGGCGTGCTGACCGTGGCCACCTGTAGCTGCTCTGTGCGGGAGGTATTGAGGCGAATGGATTGGAAGGTACGGACATCTACCAGTCGCCTACCTCAAATGTCGACCAGGAGTTCGTGGGCAAGGAGGAAGTCGACATCCAGGATGGCGGTTGGGAGGGACGAACCAGTGAACCTTCACGAGAACTTCCATTGGCCAATCTGGAAGTGGACGGTCTTGTCTCCATACGTTCGGATCTTCATCGAATTGGCTCCACGGTGGGGAGGTCCTGCAGCCAATTCCGGGACTCGATGGCTGTGGCCAGAATGACGCTGATCTGGCCCCCGGTGTCAATGAGGAAGCGTCGGCTGCTAACTGAATTCTGCAGGTAGAGAAGGCTGTGTTGTTGGCCAGCCGCCGCAGCCACTAACAGCTGCCGGCCTGCTTGTTTCCCTGGAACAAGCAGGGCTGATGACACTTCCGAGCCTTGGCTCCCCAGCGTTGGTGGAAGAAGCAGAGGCCTGAAGTGAATGGGTTGCTTCTGGCTATGCTCTTTGAGGCCCCTGCAGGGGCCGGGTGTTCCACCGCAGCACTAGAGGAAGGCTTGGCATGGTCATACCCATGACTCGTAACCTGCTGGACTGCTGAGCCCTCCTGGAATTGTTCGAGGCATAGCTCCTGAGCCTTTTGAGCAACCTTCCTAGGGTCAACGAAGCTCTCCTGGCACAGCAACAGCTGGATGTCTGCAGGTAGATGGTTGAGGAAGATGCGCTCGAAGAGTGGGCAGTTGGTGTGATCGCCCATGAGTGCGAGCATCTCGACCATCAACTCGATTGGAGTTCTGTCCCCCAAGGTGTCGAGACGCAGCATCCGAGCGGCATGCTGGTGCCTGGAGAGTCTGAGGGAACCGGTGAGCACCCGCTTGATGGTCCCGTACTTATCTTCCACAGGTGGGTGCTGAACGAGGTGCAGCACTTGTTTGGCAGTGGCCTGGTCCAGGGCAGCGACCACATGGAAGAACTTGGTCGAATCAATGAAATCTGGCGGAGGTGAAACTGAGCCTCTGCGTGGCTGAAGCAGGTCTCCGGCTCCTGAACCCAGAAGTCAGGAAGCTTAATGGCTATTGCATTGATTGAAGGGTCATTCATGTCGGGGTCACTAATTGTAGTGGCAGCTTCACTGTTAACTGAAGGATCGCACAACCAGACAGATAGATTTCAGTGAGCAAAACTGATTTATTGTAGGCTGCCTGGCTGGTCTTATACTCCCAGCCCGGACATGACTGAGAACCGCGCTGGGGGCCCCAATGTCACAGGTGCATCACATGGATCACCAAGCACGGGCTTCTGAGCCCAGTGCTGAGGTCGGGAGGAAACCCCCGATGACGCCATTTTGGCCAGCTGCCCCGTCACGTGCGTGGCAAGCAGGGCCGGTTCGCCTGCCTAATCGCGTACCGCCACATCTTCCTGTCAGGCTATTGGTTCCTCTTTGAGTCTGGTGCAACTCGTCCCACTTGTAACAGGTCACCTCTTCCCCAGAAAAAAGTTCCAATGACATAAGAACCTGAAACTCTGCCCCTTCTTCAGCGAAACAATCCTGTTCTAACCTTCCCTAGCTCATTGCACTGGAAGTAAACCAGAGATGACCACCTTAGAGGTTCTGCTCTTCAGCCTCTTTCCTAATTTTGTAACTTACTCTGCAGGACCTCTTCCCCTTTCCTGCCTTTGTCATGGGTACCAATATGTATCACAAACTCTGACTGCTCATTCTCTCCCAAGAATATTCTCTTCCTGCTCAGAGACATCCTGGACCCAAGCAGCTGGGAGACAACACACTATCCTGGAGTCTCCTTTGCGGAGGCAGAATCTCCATCTATTCCCCTATCGTATCGCCTATGATTATCACTCTATGTGACTTCACCCATACATCTGAAGATCTGACAGGATCATTGTGCTATTTGTCTGCCTTGTCCAGATAGGTCAATCCCCTCAGCATGATCCAAAGGAGTATACTTGTGCTGAGGGGAATGGCCAAGGGTACCTTGCACTGCCTTCCTATTCCCTTTCCTCTCCTGTCTATCACCCAGCCGCCTTCCTCCCACCTTCTAGGTGCGATTGCATCCCTGTAACTCCTGTCTACCACCCTCTCAACCTTCCGAATGATGTGGAGTTGATCCACCTCCAGCTCCAATATCCTAACACAGTCTGTAAGGAACTGTAGTTGAGTGCACTTCTCACAGTTATCAGGGATACTGTTGGTTTCCCTGACTATCCACATTCTGCAAGAGGAGCATGTCCAGGTCATTGATAAAAAAAAATCACAAAGAAAACGCGTCCAAGAACAGATCCCCATGGAAAACCACTGTTCACTGACCTACATGCAGAATAAAAGCCATCTACAACCACCCTCTGCCTTCTGTGGGCAAGCTAAATCTGCATGCACAAGGCAAGGCCTCCTTGGATTCCGTGCCTGAATTTCTGAATGAGCCTTGGAAGGGAAATCTTATCAAATGCCTGACTGAAATCCATATACAGTACACAACATTTAACAGTCTACCTTCATTAATGTGCTTTGTTACATCCTCAAAGAATTCACTCAGGCTTGTGAGACATAACCTTCCCCAGATTAAGCCATGCTGACTATTCCTAATCTGATTATGCCTTTCTAAATACTTGTAAATCCTGTCTTTTAGGGTCTTCTTCAACAGTTTTCCCACTGCTGAAGTAAGAACACAATGTTGGAGAAACTCAGCAGGTCAAACAGTGTCCTTCATATAGCAAAGGTAAAGATACATATCCAATGTTTCAGGCTTGAGCCCTTCACCAAGCATGGAAAAATGATGGCAGGCATCTGAACAAATGGGGGAGGGGGGGTGGAGGCATGGTTGCAAAGACAGGAGGTAATAGGTGAAGAAGGGAAGGAGGGGACAACAGCAAGCAAGGGGAGGAGGCATGGCTAGCTGAATAGAGAGGAAAGGAGAGGAGGAGAGCTGGAAGGGGGAAGGGAAGAGGAGGAAGGGGGAGGGAGATGATGAGAGCAGGTTAGCAGAAACCAGAGAAATTGATGTTAATGCCATCTGGCTGGAGAGGGCCCAGCCAGAAAATCAGGTGTTGTTCCTTCAATTTGCGGGTGATCTTGGCGGGATAGCACATAAGGCCATGGACAGACATGTGAGTGTGGGAGTGTGACACAGAACTGAAATGGTTGGCTACTGGGAGGTCTCAATCACTAGTGCAGGCAGAGTGAAAGTGCTCAGTGAAGCAATCTCCCAATATGCATCCAGTCTCTCCTATGTAGAGAAGGCCACAAAGAGAACACTGGATGCAGTAAATCAGTCCTGCAGATACACAAGTGAAGTGTTGCTTCACTTAAAAGGCCTGTTTGGGGCTCCGGACCATGGTGAGGGAGGAGGTGTAGGCACAAGTGTGGCACCTCCTGCGGCCACAGTGGAAGGAGCAGGGTGGGGAGGAATGCAATAGGTGAAGAGGGATGAATGCACCAGGTAGCGCAGAGGGAGCAGTTCCTATGGAAGGCAGAGAGGAGAGGAAAGGGGAAGATGTATCTGGTCGTGGGATCTTGTAGTAAGTGCCAGAAGGTTTGGAGGATGATATGTTGGATGCAGAGGCTGGTGGGGTTGTAGGTGAGGATAAGGGGATTTTGTGTTTGTTGCATCTGGGGGCAGAGGGGGCCAGGGCAGATGAGCGGGAAATGGAGAAGATGCGGGTGAGGGCTGAGTTGATAGTGGTGGAGGGGAAACCATATTTGTGGAAGAAGGCAGACATTTCAAAAGATCTAGACTGGAAAACCTCATCTTGGGAGCAGATGAAGAGAAATTGAGAGAAGGGAATAGAATCTTTGCAGGGCACATGGTGTGAGAAAGTGTATTCCAGGTCGTTGTGATAGTTTTTTTAAATTTTTTTATTTTTCACACCATAAACCACATTGACCATGATACATACATTTTCCTTTTCAAATATATACAGTGTCATTTTCTCTCCCCCCTCCCTCCTCCCATCCCACCCTCCCTACCTCCCCCCCATCCATTTAAAGTACAAAATCTAAGATACATTAAACCAGTCAAACAATGTTGTCATTCAATAAAAATAAACAAGAAATTCCACTGAGTCAGTTCTTTTCATTTCCTTCTCCTTTCGTTAATTTAGGTAGTGAATGTCCCCGGCAGGTTTTCTCTATTGTGTTTCATGTAAGGCTCTCATATTTGTTCAAATATTTCAATATTATTTCTTAAACTATATGTTATTTTTTCTAATGGCATACATTTATTCATTTCTATATACTATTGTTGTATTTTCAAATTATCTTCCAATTTCCAGGTTGACATAATACATTTTTTTGCTACGGCTAGAGCTATCTTAACAAATCTTTTTTGTGCACCATCCAAATCAATTCCAAATTCTTTGTTTTTTATGTTACTTAGGAGGAAGATCTCTGGATTCTTTGGTATATTGTTTTCTGTAATTTTATTTAATATTTGGTTTAGATCTTCCCAAAATTTTTCTACTTTCTCACATGTCCAGATTGCATGAATTGTTGTTCCCATTTCTTTTTTACATCGAAAACATCTATCAGATACTGTTGGGTCCCATTTATTTAACTTTTGAGGTGTAATGTATAGCCTGTGTATCCAGTTATATTGTATCATACGTAACCTCGTATTTATTGTATTTCTCATCGTTCCAGAACATAATTTCTCCCGTTTCCTTTTTTATCTTTATATTTAAATCTTGTTCCCATTTTTGTTTAGTTTTACCATTTGTTTCCTCATTCTCCTTTTCTTGCAGTTTAATATACATATTTGTTATAAATCTTTTGATTATCATTGTATCTGTAATCACATATTCAAAGTTACTTCCTTCTGGTAACCTCAGTCTGCTTCCTAATTTGTCCTTCAAGTAGGATCTCAACTGGTAATATGCCAGCACTATATCTTGAGTTATATTGTATTTATCTTTCATTTGTTCAAAGGATAATAATCTATTTCTTGAAAAACAATTTTCTATTCTTTTAATCCCTTTTTTCTCCCATTCTTTAAAGGAAAGGTTATCTATTGTAAAAGGGAGTAACTTATTTTGCATCAATATTAGAATTGGTAATTTGTTTTATTCCTTTCTACATGAATCCTTTTCCAAATATTGAGTAGATGATGTAATACTGGAGAACTCCTACGTTGTACCAATTTTTCATCCCATTTATATATTATGTGTTCAGGTATCTTTTCCCCTATTTTATCTAATTCTAATCTAGTCCAATCTAGTTTTTCCCTTGTTTGATAAAAATCTGATAGGTATCTTAATTGTGCGGCTCTATAATAATTTTTAAAGTTTGGCAGTTGTAAGCCTCCTTGTTTATACCATTTTGTTAATTTATCTAGTGCTATCCTCGGTTTCCCCCCTTTCCATAAAAATTTCCTTATTATTTTCTTTAACTCCTTGAAGAATTTCTCTGTCAAGTGTATTGGCAATGCCTGAAATAGGTATAATATCCTTGGGAAAATGTTCATTTTAATACAGTTTATCCTTCCTATTAGTGTTAATGGTAAATCTTTCCAATGCTCTAAATCGTCCTGTAATTTTTTCATTAGTGGATAATAATTGAGTTTATATAGATGGCCGAGATTTTTATTTATTTGTATACCTAGGTATCTTATTGCTTGCATTTGCCATCTGAAAGGTGATTCCTTCTTAAATTTTGAGAAATCCGCATTATTCATTGGCATTGCTTCACTTTTATTTACGTTAATCTTGAAACCCGACACTTCTCCATATTCCTTCAATTTCTTATATAATTCTTTTATTGATAGTTCTGGTTCTGTTAAGTATACTATAACATCATCCGCAAATAAACTGATTTTATATTCCTTGTCTTTTATTTTAACCCTTTTATATTATTTTCTGTTCTTATCAATTCTGCTAGTGGTTCTATAGCTAACGCGAACAATAAGGGTGATAGTGGGCATCCCTGCCGTGTTGACCTGCTTAAGTTAAATTGCTTTGATATATATCCATTTACTGTCACTTTCGCCAATGGCCCCTTATATAATGCTTTAATCCAATTAATATACTTCTCTGGTAAACTGAATTTTTGCAATACTTTGAATAAATAATTCCATTCTACTCTGTCAAAGGCCTTCTCTGCGTCTAAAGCAACTGCTACTGTTGGCGCTTTACTCCCTTCTACTGCATGAATTAAGTTAATAAATTTACAAATATTGTCTGTTGTGCGTCTTTTTTTAATAAATCCAGTTTGGTCTAGATTTACCATTTTAGGTACATACTCTGCTAATTTGTTTGCTAATAGTTTAGCTATTATCTTATAATCTGTGTTAAGTAATGATATTGGTCTATATGACGCTGGTGAGAGTGGATCTTTCCCTTGCTTTAGTATTACTGTAATTATTGCTGTTTTACATGAATCTGGTAAGCTTTGTGTTTTATCAATCTGGTTGATTACTTCCAGGAGGGGAGGAATTAATAAATCTTTAAATGTTTTATAGAATTCTATTGGGAATCCATCCTCTCCTGGTGTTTTATTATTTGGTAATTTTTTTATTATCTCTTGTATTTCTACTATTTCAAATGGTTCTGTTAATTTATTTTGTTCCTCTATTTGTAATTTTGGTAGTTCAATTTTAGTGAAAAATTCATCTATTTTCCCTTCTTTCCCTTCGTTTTCAGTTTGGTATAACTGTTCATAGAATTCGGTCGTTGTGGTAGTTGAAGGGTTTGTAGTATATGTCGGTGGAAAGCCTATCTCTGAGATGGAGACAGAGAGATCCAGGAAGGGGAGAGTGTTAACAATATAACCATATAACAGTTTATGGCATGGAAACAGGCCATCTCAGCCCTTCAAGTCCACACCGGTTCACTCAAACAACTCTGCTAGATCTCCCCATCTATTCTCCGCCCATAACCCTCAAACCCCCTCTTATCCATGTATATATCCAGCCTCCTCTTAAATGAAAGAATTGACTCTGCCTCAACTATTTCCTCTGGAAGATTATTCCATTCAGCCATAACTCACTGAGTGAAGAAGCATCCTCTAATGTTTCTCCTAAAAGTTTTCCCCCTTCCCTCAACTTGTGTCTTCTATTTTTCAAAAAGAGAGTCTACTTGCATCTAGTCTAACTATTCCCTTCATAATTTTAAACACCTCTATCAAATCCCTTCTCAACCGTCTACGTTCCAAGGAATAAAGTCCAAACCTCTTCAATATTTCTCTGTACTCTAGGTATTTTAAGCCAGGCAACATCCTTGTAAATCTTCTCTGCACCCTCTCCACCTTATCTATATCCTTCCTATAATTTGGAGACCAGAACTGAACACAATACTCTAAATCTGGCCTCACCAACGCTTTAAACAGTCGCAGCATCATTTTCCAGCTCCTATACTCTATACTATGATTTATGAAGACTAACATACCAAATGCCTTCTTAATCACCATGTCAACATGGGAATCCACCTTTAAGGAATGATGCACAATAACTCCAAGAATTCTTTGTTCTTGTGCATTCCCCAATGTCCACCCCTTTACTACATATGTCTTATTTTGATTATTTTTTTCCGAAATGAAGCTCCTCACACTTCTCTACATTAAATTCCATCTGCCATCTTTCAGTCCAATTTTCCAGACAAACCAAATCCCTCTGCAATCCCTGAAAACCTTCCTCGTTATCCACCACTGCCCCTATTTTCATATCGTCTGCGTACTTACTTACCCAGTTAACCACTCCATCATCCAAATCATTAATATAAATTATGAACAACAGGGGACCTAGCACCGATCCTTGAGGCACACCACTCATCACAGGCTTTCATCCTGACAGACAGTTGTCCACCATGACCCTCTGCTGTCTCTCCTCCAGCCACCTCTGAACCCATCTTACTATTTCTCCATTAATCCCTAGTGACTGAATCTTCCTTAATAACCTTTCATGTTGAACCTTATCAAAAGCTTTGCTAAAATCCAGATAGACTACATCAACTGCCCTACCTTCATCTACCTTTCTTGTCACTTCTTTGAAAAACTCAACAAGGTTCATCAAACATGACTTCCCCTTCACAACCCATGCTGGATGCTCCTAATCAATCTCTGCTTATCTAGATATTTATACACATCATCTTTAAGAATACTCTCCATAACTTTCCCTACCATCGAAGTCAAGCTTACAGGCCTATAATTACTTGGCCAACATCTCGTGCCTTGTTGTCATAGATGGACCAGGTGAGTTTGAGATCGGGGTGGAAGTTGGTCGCAAAGTGGATGAAGTTGACAAGCTCATCGCGGGTGCATGAGGCCGTCCCAATGTAGTCGTCTATATATTGGAGGAAATGTTGGTGGTTCTTGCCTGTGTAGGCTTGCAGCATGGATAGCTCCACAAAGCCCACAAGCAGGCAGACGTAGCTGGGCCCCATGCAGGTACCCACGGCTACTCCTTTGATTTGGAGGAAGTGAGACAAGTTAAAGGAGAAGTTGTTTAAGATGAGGACAAGTTCTGCCAGACAGAGGAGGGTGGTGGTAGAGAGTGACTGGTTTGGTCTTTGGTCTAGGAAGAAGTGAAGTGCTTTCAGGTCTTCTGTATGGGGTACGGAGGTATAAAGGGATTGGACATCCATTGTGAAGATGAGATGGTCCAATTCAGGGTTTCTGAAGTCATTGAAGAGATGGAGGGCATGTGAGGTATCACGGATATGGTTGGGGAAGAATTGGACCAGGGGAGAAAAGATAGAGTCAAGGATAGATGAAACTAGTTCAGTGGGGCAAAAGCAGTCAGAACCAATGGGTCTACATGGATGATCAGGTTTATGTAAGTTGGGTAGGAAGTAGAAACGAACAGTGCAGGGATGGGAGACAATGAGGTTGGCAGCCATGAGCAGGAAGTGACCATAGTTGATGAGGTTGGAGATGGAGTTGGAGACAGTGGCTTGATGAGCCTTGCTGGTGTCTGTGGGAGGGGTAGGTAGGAGGAGATGTCTGAGACAAGGTAGAGGTCATTGCACCCACCAGACCACAAGTCACCACCCTTGTCTGTGGATTTGATAGAGAGGTTGGGATTGTCGCGGAGAGAGTGGCAGGCAGAGCATTGTGAGGAGATGAGGTTGGAATATGTGGGGGGTGGGGAATGGTGATGAAGTTGAAATAGTTGATGTCTTGGCAACAGTTGGAAATAAAAGGATCCAGAGTGGGCAGCTGGCCAAGATGAGGTGTCCAGGAGGTGGAAGAAGGCTTAGAGCGGGAAAAAAGGTCTTGGTTGGGGGAGGGGAGGGGGGTGGAGAGTCACAGTTATGAAAGTGGGCCCAGAGATAGAAGCAATGGAAGAAGAGTTTGCCATCGTGGCATGCACCAAAATCATTAAGGTGTGGGTGGAGGGGGACGAAGGTAAATCCTCTGCTGAGGACCGAGCTCTCCGTCTCAGAGAGGGGAAGGACAGGGGGGACCAAGTAGGAGTCAGATTGGAAATTGGTGTTGTTGAGTGTGTTGGGGGTATTAGGAGGGTTGGGGAGTTCAGAGGGTGGAGATGGAAGGTGGGGGAGTTGAGGGGGAAGGTGGAGGTATGGGAAGGTTGAAGGGGAGAGGGGAGGGCTAGAGAGTTCATAGAAGGAGGTTGAGAGAGAGAGAGGTGGGAAGTGGAGGAGATCAGAGTGGGGAGATGGGGGTTAAGGGTGACCAGAGAGATGGGGAGGAGATGAGGTCTGAGGGTTAGTCACCCTTTACCACCACCCGCTTCCATGTGGCAGAACTTGTCCTCACTCTAAACAACTTGTCTCACTTCCCCTTATGCAATTTTGGTATATAAAGGACACTGATCTGCTGAGTTTCTCCAGCATTGTGTTTTTACTTCAACTGTGGTGTCTGCAGATTTTTGTGTTTTACTTCTGCCCACTGCTGAACTAAGACCCAATAATTTCCTGGGTTATCTCCACTGTCTTTCTTGAACAGGGGAACATTTGCATCCCTCTAATCATACAGTAATTCTCCTGTTCCCAATGACAATGCGAAAATCTTTACCAGTGACGCAGCAATCTCCTCCCTCATTTCCCACAGCCTTAAGTAAATCTTATCTGTTCCTGGTGACTTATCTAATTTCATGTTTTTCAAAAGCTTCACCGCATCCTGTTTCTTAATGTCAATATGCTCAAGTAAGTCTGCTTTAAGACATTCTCAGAATTACCAAGGTTCTGATGAATATTGAAGCCAAGTACTGTATTCCTGAAGGACCTCTTTTCCCTCCTTCAACTACATACACACATTTCCACCATCACCCCAGATTCGTCCTATCCTTACACAACTTATATATGAAAAATGCCTTAGGGGATTTCTTCATCCTGCTTGCCAAGGCCTTTTCTTGGCCCCTTCTATCTCTCCTAAATTCTTCTGTAAGCTCTTTCCGGCCAATCTTGTAATTCTCTAGAGCTTTATCAGTTCCTATCATCTTAAACCTCTCGTAAGCTTTTATTTTCTTAACCAGATTATCTAAATCCCTTGTACACCATGATTTTTTTCACTTTACCATCATCAATGAATATATTGGTGCAGATTGCCATGCAAATATTCCCTGTTTACATCTGTTTCTGATTTATACTTCAAAGATCTTGCCTTATAGCATCATATTTTCCCCTTGAATGTCTTCCCAAGTGTCTACCCCTACACCATTCCAGTGCTATCGTAAAGGAGAGGGAGTTGTGATCATTTTTTTCATTCTGTATGCTTCCTTAGTCAGTTTATCAGCTTATGCTGTAATTTTCAGAAATCCTTGTACATTTATTTTAAATGTCTCCTTGTTCCTCACTGCTTGCTGAGCATCTAAACAATCATTGTTAATGCTGTTATTTGCTGACTTTCCCCCTATCCAAATTTATATCCTCTGCCCATTTCTCTGACACACCTGTCACACAATCAGAAATACACACATGCCATCTAACCCGTGTCTTGTAAAGTTACAACAGTACATCCCAACTTTCATATTCCATGCCCCAACCTGTGAAGACAAGCATTCAATACCTCTCCATCTATCTGTGTTGTCACTTTTATGGGCTTGAATCTCAAAGTTTTCCTGTTCATCACCTTTCCTGAAGTCCCAACCATTTTCTGCATGTGCTTCCATAATCTGACTTCACAAAATGCATCACCTTCTACTTGTTGGGATTAAATTCCATCTTCCATTCTTTCATTTTGAACAATATCCAGCTGCAGCCACAAAATTCCTTGCTATCTATAACACCTCCACTTTTTGTGCCACCTATAAACATACTGATTATACATTCACATCCAAGTTGTTACAACAGCAAATGTCCAAGCACCAATCTCAGTGGTACACCACTGGTCTCAGACCTTTTATCGGAAAACCATCCTTCAGCTGCACTCTGCCTTCTGTCTTCCCACCAACTTTTGAAAAATCAGCTCACCTTGGCTCCCCTGTCAAGTCACCTTTATTTATTGTTCATACCATACTCGCACGATAAAGATGAGATAGCATTTCCCCAGGACCACAGAGCATATTTACATAAATATAAGATAGAAGTTAAACACATTTAAAATATTAAGATTTATACACTAACATCCCACAGTACCCAATCCCCAAATGTTATGGGAGTTCAGGCTTGGGGGAAAAAGCTGATGCCCATTTTGGACATAGGGCCCTGAGTGCACTAAAACCTCCTACTAGATGGCAGAAGAGAGAAGAGTTTACGTGAGGGGTGTGCGGAATCCTTCATAATGTTTATTGCCTTACACCTGCATCAAGTGTTGTAGATGTCCTTCATGGAAGGAAGAGAGCTCCTAATGATCTTTTTCACTATTCTCTGCAAGGTCTTGTGGTCTGAGGTGGTACAGCTCCCAAACTAGGCAGTGATGCAGTTGCACAGGATGCTCTCAATACATCCTCTGTAGAAGGTAGTGAAGATGAAGGTGGGAGATGAATCTTCCTCACCCTTCACAGGAAGTAGAGGTGCTGCTGGACTTTCTTGCCTATGGAGCTTGAGTTAAGGGACCATGTGAGGTTGTCTGCTAAGTGGACTTCAAGGAACTTAATACTCTTGACAACTTCAATGGTAGAGCTGTCAATGATCAGCGGAGCGTGGTTCCCCCCGGGCCAAGTCAATAGCTATCTCTTTTTGGTTTTTTTGTTGTTCAGATACAGCTTGTTGGCTGTGCACCAGTCCGTTAGCAACTGCACCTCATCTCTGTACACTGACACCTCATTCTTACTGATCAGGCCCACCGCGATCATGTCGTCAGCGAACTTGATGATGTAGTTCGAACTGTCTTTAGGTGCACAGTCGTGGGTGAGCAGAATGAATAGCAGTGGACTCAGCACACAGCCCTGCGGGGCTCACTGTGATGGTCTTGGAGATGCTGTTACCGATCCAGACTGCCTTAGGTTTCCCCGACAGGAAGTCAAGGATCTACTTGCAGAGGGAGGTGTTTGGACCCATGACGCTCAACTTCATTATCAGGAATTGAGGTATGATTGTGTTGAATGCTGAACAGCATTCGAACATAATAGTCTTTGTTTTCCAGGTGAGTGAGGGCTAGATGCGTTAACCGTCTGGACCAGTCTTTGTCAATGTCTGAGTCTGACTAACATCCATATAGATAATGTCTACTGTCCTACCTTCATCAATCTCCTTAGTTATCTTCTAAAATGCTTCGTCATAGTCATGAGACAGATTTTCCATACAGATTATTTCTGATCATCTTCAGCTTTTCCAAATGTACATAAACCTTTTCCTTCTGTATTTTCACCAATACATTTTCTACCATGAGGTAAGAGGAATTTTTTCCCGGCTTTTTCCTGCTGTTTCTTTTAAACAGAGGAATAATCCTCCAGTCTTTTGATACTTAGCTGCAGCTGACAAAAATTCAAAAACATCTCTCAGGGCCTCACCAATTTTCTTCTTTGCTTCCCAAAGAAGCCTGAGATAGATCTCGTGTAGCCCTGAGGATTTATCAGCTCTTCTGTGTCTCTTGACCTACAGTCCCTCCTCCTGACAAGTTCAAGTTCATTATTATTTGACTGTTCATATATAACCAGATGATACAGTGTTTCTCTGGACCATGGTGCACACACAATGCACAATACATAATTATGGAAAGGTAGAATTTAAAATGAATACCTATAAATATTTTAGAATTATTTACTCAGTTAAATGATACTGTTTGTCAGTCTCACAGTCTGTGGGAATAAGCTATTTCCCAACCTAGTGGGTGCTGATATAGATGCTCTTGTATCTCCTTCCCAATGGTAGTGGGTCCTAACCTGAACCCTTTATTTTCCATCTCCTTGTCCTCAGTGAATGCAGAAGAAGTATTCATTTTGGACCTTGTCCACTTTGCCTCACTTCATACAGAGATAACCTCTGATACGTCTCATCTTTTCCCGAGAGACTCTCTTGCCCATCAAATACTGTATTGGGTTTCTCCTTTTCCTGGATAAATCTTTCAATATCCTTGGCTGTTCAAAGTTCCTGAATCTTTATTTTCTTTTATCTTTACTGAGGATGTTGGCCCTGAACTCTTCATTGATCTCTTCTAATAGATTCCCATCAATATTGGATTGTTTTACTCACATCTATTTGGTCCCAATCCACTCTCACCAGCTCCTCTTTTCCCTCTATTGAAATGGTTAGCCTAGTGGTTAGCACAACACTAATACAGCACCAACGTCCTAGTTGTGAATGTGGCACTATCTGTAAGGAGTTTGTACATGACCTACTTGAGTTTTCACTTGGTGCTCTGGTTTCCTCCCATCCTCCAAAAGTTCAGGGCTGGCAGGTTAATTGTGTGTAATTGGGTTTCACAGGTTTCAAGGCCTGGAAAAGCATTCTACCATGCTGTATCATAAAAAAATTAACCTCCCCCATCAAATTCCTCTTTTCATCTGAGCAGCAGTTCAACATTGCTCCTAAAGTTGCTAACAATTGTCCTCATATCAACAACACTGCCATGACTTGTCAAATCTGCAAACTTACTTACCATATATTTTATATTCACTTCTGGGACATAAATATACATAAACTGCAAAAGCCCATAAGATCATAAGACATTGGAGCAGAAATTTAGCCCATCGAGTCTTCCCCGTCACTTAATCATGAACTGATCCATTTTCCCTCTTGTCCTAGATTTTCTTTCTACGGTAAACAACCTTTCCACATCTACACTCTCCATGCATTTCAACATTCAAATTGTTTCAATGAGATCAGCTTAAAAAAAATCTTTGTTTTTCTTATCAAAATGAACCCTTTCAAGGTGGTCTTCCATCTTTGCAGGCTTCATTACTCTTTTTAAAATGGGATTAAAACTGAAAATTCCCAGATGCAAAGGGATCTGGGAGTCATTGTGCAGGATACCCTGAAGGTAAACTTGCAGGTTGAGTCGATGGTGAAGAAGGCATCATTTCAAGAGGAATAGAATATAAGAGGTGGGATGTGACGTTGAGGGCACTGCTGAGACCTCATTTGGAGGATTGTGAGCAGTTTTGGGCTCCTCATTTAAGAAAGGATGTGCTGACTTTGGAGAGGGTTCAAAAAAGGTTCACTAGGATGATTTTGGGAATGAAAGTGTTTCATGAGAAGTGTTTGATGGCTCTTGGACTGTATTTGTTGGTCTCAGCAGTGCCCTCAACATCACATCCCACCTCTTATATTCTATTCCTCTTGAAATGATGCCTTCTTCACCATCGACTCAACCTGCAAGTTTACCTTCAGGGTATCCTGCACAATGACTCCCAGATCCCTTTGCATCTGGGAATTTTCAGTTTTAATCCCATTTTAAAAAGAGTAATGAAGCCTGCAAAGATGGAAGACCACCTTGAAAGGGTTCACTTTGATAAGAAAAACAAAGATTTTTTTTAAGCTGCTAAAAGAAAAGATCATAAATTGACCAAATTTAAAGACATTTTTTAAAGCACTTGGCATTGCTGATTATGAAGGAGGCCTGAAGGCATCATACACTATCTCCCTTAATGTAGCAAAGAAAGGAAAATCACATACATTGATGAGGAGATCATAATATCAGTTATTAAAGATGTGATTGAACTGTTATGAAAAAGTCTCTCAACTTATTCTAAAATGTATACCTTTAAGTGCAAGGACAGTAAGCCGACACATTGATGAGATGGCCAGTGATGTGGAGAAAACTTTGGGGTCTGAGCAAGTTTTCCATCCAACTCGATGAGTTAACTTTCGGTTGTTCAAGTATTCTCATGGCCTATGTGAGGTAATTATAGTCAAATCCTAAAGCGCATTGTTGATGAGTTTTTGTTTGCCAACTACCTTAAAGGTGATGCAAAATGTGAGACAATTTTGCAATGCTTAGAGGATTATTTGAAGAAACTCAATGTTCCTCTTGGGAATATTACTGCAGTGGCTACTGACCAGCAATGGTTGGCCGTTACAGAGGATTTGCACCTTATTCAAGGAAAAGGTTCCCGATAAATGTACTGTTTACTGTGTTTTACACAGACATGATCTTGTAGCCAAAAATCTAAGTGGTGAACTACATGCTGCCTTAAAAGTGTGTATCAGGTCAGTCAAAAAAATTAAAGTGCATTCCTCTGAATTTTTCACTGTTTGCAATGTTGTGGAAAAAAAAGAAACTTTTAACCAACTGCTTTTGCACACGGAGGTAAGGTAGTTGTCAAGAGCTGATTGCTTGCAAAGACTTGTTGACTCGTATGACTTCACTGTAGAGTTTCTTACGGATGAGAACCAATCATTATGTGACGAGTTGAAAAAGTGTAAAATCATTTGTTCAATTTGGGAGACCTCTATTCAAAATTTAATGCAATGCAGAAATGTCTGCAAGGTAAAGATATTTCAATGTTTCAAGCCCGAACAATTCTAATAGGTTTCCAAGCTAAAATAGGCCTATTTAAATCTTCATTGACATGTAGAGATTATAGGTATTTTTCAAACTTACGGAAACTGGAAAAAGGAGAAGATGAAAACATTTCAATCTGTGACCTAAAGATATACATGAATCACTTAGAAAAATTAAAGGAAGAATTGAAAGTACATTTTGAGGACCTGGAGAAAATGCACATACCTGACTGGATTGTTACACCATTTGATTGGAAATAGGAAATGGAAACATTATATTTCACTTACAAGATGACCTCGTTGATGTGTGTGTGGGTCTCGAAGCTAGATCATTGTTAAAGTAAAAGCTCAGTGACTACTGGAGCAATGTAAATACTAATACTAAATACCCCAAGCTTAGTGCAGCAGGTGAGCCATTTTTACTTGCATTCCCAAGTTAATACATGGTTGAAGTTGGTTTTAGCCATGCAAATGCAATTCTAATAAAGCAGAGTGTTAAAGGCCCAGAGAACTTCAAAACCCAGCAACAATAGAAATTCACCAAGACAAATGGTCACTTAAACAAAAGTTAATTTTAATTTTCATTAAACATAAAAACAAGATCAAATTTTAACTTATTACTATTAACAACCCCCTTCTAATTCTAAGTGCACATATTGGTGGATATAAATTCAGAAAAGTTCATTAATTCACAGTCCAATCTCACTTCTCACTCCTCCAAGTTCACCAGTATCAGGCAATTCTTATACCGTGCACAGAATTTAATATTTATGAATCTTCACTAGACTTTGGTGTATGAAAGGTAAATGGTTACTGCTCAGGAGGGTTCTTGTTGGTTTTCAGAGAGAGAATTTCGCTTGTTGGACACACACAAACTGATTCCTTCCGATCAGCCATTTCAGTGTCTTGCCAAAGAAACTTTCCCCATCAGGGTTTTCCAGATGATAACCTCTTTCTTTCAGGTCCTCACAGAATTCCTTTTCTGTTTCTCTTATCTCAGGTGAAACATTATACAGCCAGTCATCTCCTCTTGGATGGACCACAAAGGCTTTGAACAGGCTGAACTCAGAACTCACAACCGGTCTTCAAAATAGGGTTTCAGACAAGCTTTCAAAGCCACTGCAGTAAACCAAACCAACACTCTCTCTCTCTCTCTCTCTCTCTCTCTCTCTCTCTCTCTCTCTCTCTCTCTCTCTCTCTCTCCTCTCTGCGTGCAAAATCACATGACCTTCTTAGAACAGCAAACTGCATTCAGACAGATTGTGGCACTGGACCCAATCTTCTGAGCCTGTTCATCTGTTGCTTTCAAAACAATAATCCATTACTACACATGTCTAATTAATATCTACTTGTGTAGTCCTTCAGCAAAGCAGTTTTCCATTGTCTTTACAAAGGCATTGGTTTCCTGGACTGTCTGGCGTGATCAGAGCACTGGCATTTTAAATGAGATCTTTGTTGTGAAGTGTTCATGTTTGTCTGTCACAAGAGGAACAGAATTAACCTGGTAAAGTGTGGTAACTTACAGCAAAAACTCACCAATCTCCAACCAAATATCTATGCCCTTGCTACTATTCATCAAACACATCCTTCCCATTAGCAATGCCAAGCAATTCAACAAAAAATCAAGTTAATTTATTTTTAGTGTGTTTGATATCACCTAATGTAATTATGACATTTTTCTTCTTACTATTAATACTATTAAATATTATTATTATTCACATAAATATGTCCAGAAATAGAAACTGAGAAGGGATAACCAAATGCAAAGATGAAATGAATCTTATCGAGAATAAATAATGATGGAAAAAGGTGAAGAAATTATTACCTTTAAATAGAGAAATTAATCATTGGAAATATTTATTTATTTATTTGTTTGTTTGTTTTACATGCTTGGGGTCGATGAGAGATCAAGGATTCCATGAAGAGGTTGATGGTTTAAAAAGTCTGACAATCCCTGAGTTTGATAGACAGTGATTAGTCTCTGCTCTGCACAGAATATAATATACATGTGGCTGAAATAAGGCTGATTAGCTGCACAGATGGCATTCTAATACCCACTACTGGTAATTTAAGATCAAACCACCTGCCTGTCAATTCCTGTGGAAGTTAGTGTCATCATTATGAAAATTCAATGAGCAGAAATTAATCATATCTAGTTCAAAACCTTGCAATGAAAGAGTTCACATTGGGGCAGTCGGTATGACTTCAGACTCCGCAACGCAGCATATAAACAGGAACAATATGATACACACACACACACACACACACACACACACACACACACACATATATATATATAATGTAGATATATGTGTGTTTACTGACCTTCATACTTCTCTCCTAATCTAAGTGGAAAGAGCCTACTTGCATTTACTCTGTCTATACCCCTCATAATTTTGTAAACCTCTATCAAATCTCTTCTCATTCTTCTACACTCCAAGGAATAAAGTCTTAACCTGTTTAATCTTTCAATGTAACTCAACTCCTAAAGACCCAGCAACATCCGAGTAAATCTTCCCTGCACTCTCTCAATCTTATTGATATCCTTCCTGTAGTTAGGTGACCAGAACTGCACAAAATATTCCAAGTTTGGCCTCACCAATGTCAAATGCAACCTCACCATAACATCCCAAGTCTTGTACTCGATACTTTGATTTCTGAAGGCCGATATGCCAAAAGCTTTCTTTACAGCCCTGTCTACCTGTGATGCCACTTCCAGAGAATTATGTATCTGTATTCCCAGATCCCTATGTTCCTCCATATTCCTCAGTGCCCGACCATTTACTGTGTAGGTCCTGTTACGAGCCCAGAGACCCCAAAAACTAGCAGCAACAGAAATTCACCAAGACAATGGTTACTTAAACAAAAATATTTTTAATATTCTTCCTACATAATAAGATCAATATTTTACCTATTACTATTAACTTAACCCCCCCTTCTAATTCTAAGCACATGTCTATGTAATGTGTATGTGTATGTGTTCAGGAAAGTTCTTTGTTTCACTGTCCAATCATTCACTTTTCATTTTTCCAAGTTTACTGGTATCAGGCAATTTTCCTACTGTGCACAGAATTTAACATTTAATATCTTCACCAGTCACTGGTGCTTTAACTTAAAATGTTAATGCTAAGGAAGGTATATCTTGGTTTCAGAGAGAGATGTTCATTGTTTGTTGGACACACACAAACTGATCTCCTTCAATCAGCCACTTCAATATCTTGTCGAAGAAACTTGTCCCCTCGTGGGTTTTTCCAAAAGATAACCTCTTCTTCCAGGTTACCAAAGAGTTCATCTTTTTCCTCTATTTCAGGAGAAACACAATAACCAGCTAAAGCCTCTTGTCACTTTTTAACATAAAACCACACAACACATAGGCCAATACACAACACAGAACTCTGTAACACCTCCCCTGCTAAAAAAAATTGGTCCACAAGAACAATTTTTTAACAATTAATGGAAGTATTACATAAATAAAATAAAATAAACACTCAATTTTTTTACAATATGTGATTAGATTCATATCTACACAGATTAACATCTTGACAAACA